>NW_003303644.1:0-7818 GCF_000142945.1 Phytophthora infestans T30-4
GGATCCCCCTCCTTGGATCCGAACCCGGAAGTATGGGATCCGGGGTACCTTGCGGTGGATCCTGACTTCTCGTTAGCCGTGGCTACTAGATCCACCTTCAGAGGGCACCGACCATCCTTCCTTCATAGGATCCACACTCGATCCACTCTTGTATAGTATATCCCATATCCATCTTAGTGAATCCAGGTAAGGGTGGATCCGAGGTAAGTCTTGGTGGATCTTGCCTTCTCGTACGTCGCTCATATCGGATCCATCGTCATTCCATACGGGGTGCTGCTCGCCATGGCTAATCCACCACAGGCAACTTGCATCCGTGCCAGCCAACCCAAATCCTCTCTAATCACTTGAAATTGTCACTGATTCGGGATAGTGACCCCGCGTCAGGACCATTCTCTTATTTCTGAGAAAGCACTTCACCACACCTTGCAGTTGGAAGACATTAGTAAGGTGGAGCAGATAATCAATCGTCGGATCCTCCGTGAAAAGCGTAAGAAGCAACGCGACCGACTCGTGCTTGCACGACACCAAGACGATAAGCGGAAGGATCCAAGCCGCCGAGATGAACGCCGAGATGGACGTCGAGATGAGAAGCGTAGTCGCAAAGAAGACAATCGCGACCGCCGAGTCACCTTCGTTGACGCAGACTCTGACGGGGAAGAACTACTCGATCAGAACCCGCCGAGTCCATACAACTCCGAAGACGAATGGGATGATGAGGACCAGCCCGGAGGCTACGACTCAGCGAAAGACGACGACTACATGACGCCGGCGTTGCCAATGATAAGGGAAATACACCGGACCGCCGGGAGAACTCGGCGGGAGACCATAATGGCTCGAATCGAAGTTGGGGGAACTCGGCGAATCGACCTCCGCGACCATACAACCAACGAGAACAGTCGAACCGTGGAGATGGATCACGCGACAACTCACAACGTGGACCTTGTCCAGCTTGTGAAAGAACGGGACACTCGGCTCACTACTGTCGGCGGCGCTGCAAATTCTGCAGACAAGTCCATGAAGTCGGCCAGTGCGAGCTGTTTCGTCAATCCGAGGAGCTGGCTGCGTTCGTGAAGAATTCGGTCAACAAGTCGCAAGTGCCAGAAGACCTACAAAACCTTTACACGCCGAGTGATTTAAACTCGGCGGCCCGCCAACACTGACTGGGTTGGAATATGCCGGGTTGCCACAGTCAGCTGAACCTGCAGTTGAGGCGAACTTTTTGTTTGCCTTTGTAGGCGAAGCAGGACGGCCCGAGGGACGAAGCGGGGATGGCAATTGGATGTGTGAAATCGACGGAATTGAACATGAGCTCGGTGAGTCAGATGATAACTACCGAGCGATTGCAAGTGTAACTCGGCAGTCAGACCAGGCTGTGCACCGTACCAGAATCATGAAACTGCTTCCAGGAGAGCGGCTGGGATGGTGGTCAGCACAGACGTTTGATCGCCGAATTAGAATGAGAGCTCTCGTATTCGGGGCAGTGAACGACCGAAGGACCAATATACTATTGAGCACCGGAGCTAATGTCTCGGCGATTAGTGAGTACTTCGCGTAGAAACTGCGTCTCAAGAGAGTGGCCAGCCGAGAAAAGCGAATCGACATACAAGGAATAAGTAAAGACAGAATGGTGACAACGTCACGAGCAGTTGTGAAGGTGACACTCGGCTGGGAAGTGGCATACGAGTTTGAAGTGTGGATAATGCCTCATCATGCCGGAGTCGATTTGATTCTCGGCACTGACTTCATGATCCCAGCTGGGATCCGTCTGGATCTGTACAACTCGGCGGTCAAATTACCCGATGAGATGGTGATCCCACTCATTCGATCAAGTAATGCGCCGACAAAGACCGAGTTCGGACCAAATGTCCCATGTGGGCCGCCAGACGGGTTGACAATCGAAAGTCGAATGACCGCTGAGTTCAAATTGCCCAGGCGGTAAACCAGTGAGTCGACGCATGACTTGTGGGTGCGACGGACAAAGGGCTGGATACCAACGGTTGTTTTAATCACCGAGGAAGACCAACCCATGTCCTAATTACAAACGTACGACCCAAGTCAGTCTGGTGTCCACCTCGCTTTTATGTGATAAAATGGCAACCACACGGAGTGCTGGCCATTGAGGGATATGTCCGCGTGAGCTCAGCGAAATACCGTGACTGGCAGATATTGATATTTGAGTCAGCGATGGACAAAGATTTGCTGCAGAAGGAACAACGACTGTACGAGGACTGATTGTCACACCAGCCGCCAGCTGCGGAAAGACGAAAATACCCTATTCCGACGGCGGTGGAAAACCGACCCCCCTCCAATGGAAAATGGACCAGTGTTAACATGCGCCGAACGCTGCAGAAGGATCGAAGCTGATACAGAAGCCGACGAAGACGAGAGGCGTCGCGATAAGGCCGACGTCATATCAACTTCAGGGGTGACAAGAGGTGGCCCGGCTATAAATCAGCGTTCAAGATGGAAGACGTCCGAGCGGATCGTACGCCGGTGCTACACGATGGCCAAGATGTCTCCTATAATATGTCCAAGTTTGAAGACGATGGCGCCATTTCTGACGCCAGCACGAACTCAGCGGTTGGAGGAACAAGTGCAGTAGGGACCAAGGAAGAAGCGTCAGCGACTGAAGACTCAGTTATAACGGAAGGAGACCCTGAAGAACGCCCGGAACAAGTCATACGCGACGCCCAACCCCTTATTGACGACCGAACCAAGTCTGGCGTCATTAGACAAAGTATTGTGGGCGAGGTGAACTCAGCTATGAGCACCCTGACCACTATAAGTGCTGGGATTAACCAAGTGGTGACGGCGAACTCGGCGCTCGAAGATCCAGCCGTAAGAAATGACTCGGGGGCTGTCTCAGCGTGCCATAGGACGGCCGACTACGCGAGAGACGAGTGTGGACGCGTGGATGTATGTCCTGCCGTCGCAGCAGACTCAGCGGTACAGAGCCCTAGCGTGACAACAGCAAATTTCAAGCTGGAGGTATTACTTTCAAGAGACGTTGAGGCTAATAGTGAAGGACTAAGCTGGACGGTGAATACAAGTAACCACAGTGATGAAGTTGAGGCACGAGCCGAGCATGGAGTCGATGGGTTAAGTTCTGCAGCCGGGGTGAACTCAGCGATGGGTACGCCAAAAGCCTGCATTTTTCAGTCGACAGCGGTGGACTCGGCATCAGCGGATCTAAACGCGGAGAATGACTCGGACGCGGCCACGGCATGCCGTCAAAATGTAAGCTATACCGGAGAGGAGTTTGCGTTCAGGCAAGTTAGTTCTGCCGTCTCGGCGGACCAGCACTACGACGCGACTGAATACTATGATAGTCGGAAGGTATTACTACATGAGGGAATTAGGCCTAACGACGATCCAGCTACGGCGGACTCAGCGTTGGAGACTATGGAAGCCGAAACCGGTTCGGCTGTGGTTAGACGACATGACGATGATACCATCTACCTCGCAGACAAGTTTGAACGCGCAGAAGTCAGATCGGCCATCGTAGTGAACTCAGCGAATACGGGCTCTGACGTGGACGACAACTATGATTTATCAGAGGTATCGCTGTTGGGAGGTGCTGTAACTGAGATCGGAGTAACGAACTCAGCGACGTCGGTGTTTGACCCCGGCGGAATTGGCTACGGTTCAGAACAAGCTGAAGATGAGGAATGCAACTCGACGAGAGACCCAACAGAAACACTAAGACAACACTACGTGGCTGTCGCAGCGACCGAAGACGAGGAAGATGATGATGAGGACGACAGTAAGACCAATATCTTTGAGCGGATAGGGACGGATCTTGAGTTGACAGACTACGCTCACGAGTTGGCTTTCCTTCCCGAACTCACTGAAGTTGAGTGTACAGAACTCGACTATGGCGCTCCAAACGTCAAGTCAAGTAGTCATACGCCAGCACAGTCGGCTAGGTTGGTGGCAAAGCTGCAAAAGCACGAAGGTATAATGATTTCAAGTGGTAATGCCCTGCCGCCTCCAGCGTACGGAGCATTGTGCGACATCGACGTTCAAGGACACGCACCTATCAAGCAGAAAGCTCGGCGGATACCTCTCCGCCACTTGAGCAAACTGTACGAGTTGTTGAAGAGCCTGCTTCGAGCTGGGTTGATATCATTCTCGGGCAGCCCTTGGGCCTCACCAGTGGTGATAGTACTAAAAAAAATGGTGTGGATATTCGGCTATGCATTGACTATAAACTAGTTAACGCGATTACGACGCCGATGGAATACGCCATGCCACTAGTTGATGACCTGCTCACTGAATTGGAGAGTTACTTGTGGTTTTGCTCGCTTGGTGCTGAGAGCGGATTCTGGGCAGTCCTGTTGACTCGCCGAGCTCGGCAGATCTCAGCGTTCGTCTGTGCACTTAAGCGCTTTGAGTAGTTACGAATGCCGTTCGGATTGAAGAATGCGCCTATGATTTACCAACGCCTCATCGACAACGCTCTATGGGGATACGTTCAACCAAAGGGAGGATGGCAGTTGTTTGCTGAACGAATGGCTAACGCCGAAGACGAGTCGGGAGCTCGGTGATTCGAGCTCGGCGGAGTCAGCGATTCAACGCCAGGACAGCTGACAAAGTTCAAAGCGGACCACCAATCACAAGCTGACTGCGATCCGGTCCAAGATCTAGTCAACGGACCGGACGGTGACATGCTCGCTAATGGAAAACCTGACCAGTCTTATTTGATCCCAGTGTTCAAGCGGAGGTCGTTTGTCAATGATATTTGTTTTGGAGGGGAGACGTTTGACGCCTGCTTGGAGACACTCGACCGACTACTAGCCCGGTTCACAGAATGTCGAATAAGCACCAGCTTTACCAAGTGTATCTTTGTCCAGCCCAAGGTTGATTTCCTGTCGCACGAGATTACGCCGAGTGGCATCCGCGCTGATGCGAAGAAGATAGCTGCGATCGCCGAGCTCTCCATCCCGAAATCAAAGAAGGGAATGCAAGCCTTCCTCGGTGCACTTAACTATTACGGCCGATTCATCCAGAAATTGGCTGTTTATGGAGCAGTACTCTACCAACTCAAGGACACGGACTTTGGTCCTGGGGGTGACTTGAAATCAGCAAAAGCGTCATTCGCCGAGCTAAAAAAACGGCTCCAATTTTGCGCCATTTCGACTCGGCGAAAGAAGTCCACATAATGTTGTATGCCAATGACTGGGCACTGAGCCGTACTATGATGCAGCCGCACGACGACAAGCTGCACCCAGTTCGCTTCTGCGGACGCGTACTAAAGGAGAATGAACTCGGCTATCATCCCGCTGAGAAAGAAGTGGTCGCGCTGTTACAATTACTGAAAGTGTGCTACACTCTCTTGGCGGGAAAGACGTTACACGTCTGCACCCGTTTCTCAGCGCTAGAATGGGTGTTTAAGTCCAAGTCGTTGTACGGCCGCGCAGTCAGTTTCGCAGTTATGTTGTCGCCCTACGATTTGAAGGTGAAGCGAGTACGTGAACGAGATGTAGACTTCGCCCAGCTGCTCCAGGCGTCGATAACCCCGTTTATCGGACTCGACGATTTCTTGAAGCATCTTGCGCCTCCCTCCAAGAACTCGGCGACAGTTAGAATGGACCCGGAGCTGCTATACGCCCGAATACCAGCTGACTTTGCGGGATGTGTACTGTCATTTGATGGATCAGCGAAGACAGCTAAATACGGCGGGTATGGCAGTTGTTCGTGGATACTGTGGCGTCTTCCAAATTGGGACATTGAGATCGCTGCGAGTGCGTACCTGTCGTCCACCACGGTAAACATCGCCGAGTACACCGGCATGAACAATGGGGTCTTGGCTGCGATTGGCCGAGGGATAACTGACTTGATTATCGTGGGTGACTCCCGGCTTGCAATCCAGCAAACCATGGGGGTGATAGCATGCAAGAAGGAAACGTTGCAAGTGGAGCTAGCACGACACAAGGATCTCACGAAGCGACTCAACTCGGTCCGGTATCGACACATAGCGCGACACTATAACGCAGCGGCTGATTCGCTCGCTACAGAAGCCCTCGAAGCAAAAGCCGGACGAGCAATTCTCGGGACGGATAGGAAAGCAGAACTGAGAATGATTAAACCGAGGTAGCCGAAGAACTGTACGTCATAGACAACCCAGCGGAAACCCCGATTGTCACGGCAGTCACTCGTTGCCGAGTACGCCGAGCTCACTTTGAGGATGAGCTGGATAAAGACTCGGCTAGAGCAAGAGAAGGAAGTCAGGATCACGAAGCCATATCAACAAAACCTGGAGAATCCGCGTTTGAAAGCAGAAGAGATGAATTCGAACAAGTCAGCAGGGCGTCGACTCGGCGGACTAACCGCACGACCCCGAATGTTGAAACAGGATCGCAGATGGAGTCAGCTCAGACGGATCCGAATGCCAGCGACATGGATCCAGTGACTGTACAGACTGAGCGGAGACGACGAATCGCGAAGGCACAAGACGAAGAACTCAGGTGGGCCGATCTGAAGGCGTACCTGAGAGGCGAATTTGAGGACCTTACACACCGTCGAGCTCCGAATGCCGGCAAGCTCGCAGAAGTCTTTGTACTCAGCGAAGACGGCCTGTTATACCGCCGAGATGCGACGCGCCGACAAGGCGAACTCGGCGAACCGAACCTCTCATTGAGATTGGTAATTCCGTCAACTATGGTCGACGAGATACTTCATAACTGTCACAACTCGATCGAAGGAAGGCATCAAGGCATCGTCAGAACTTATCACCGAGTTAAAGCCGACTACTACTGAATTGGTTTTTACGCCGACGTGGTGAAACATGTTAGAGCCTGCGAGGACTGCAGTACCAGTAAGAGCAAGCCACAGTTGAGAGGTTACTCGCCGGGAAATGTGGTGTCAGACCATCCATTTCAAGTCGTGTCAATGGATTTCGTGATTCCCCTACCTCGAACTCAGCGGGGCAATACTGCACTGCTGTGTTTCAGGACCACTTCACGGGGTTTGTAATCGCTAAGGCTATGAATGACACCGGGGCACTCAAAGTGGCCAAGGTGTTTGAAGAATGTGTCTTCAGGCAGTTCGGGGCTCCGTCTCTGATACGACACGACCGAGATCTAAGGTTTATGAGTGAAGTATGTGGTGTAGCGGGATCAGCAAAATCTGCGAGATTGCCAGATCCAACTTACCAACTGCGCCCAGACACCGACTAACGGAGGGGTCCCCCGATGATCCGTGTTCTGCTGAACTTTCCTCACCTTGTGTACCCGTCGGTAGGGCGGGATCTGCTCTTTCGGTAACGTCCGAAGAGTTTAAGTGGTGAAGCTTGAGTGTCTTGGCGAGACGTGGGGATGGGGTGGAGCAGCAGTGGAAAATCTTCACTCTGCGCCCGTGGATGGTTCTGAATCCTTAGCGAATATTCGAGCTTATGGATCCGGGGCCTAGATCGTGGATCTGGCCGTAGGGTTGCCTTGCGGGTGTGTTCCCTTGCCTTTGTGTTGTCCTTTAAGTCGTACTTGCCGCCTCCTGTGACGGGATCTTGAGAGTTGAGAGCCCCTAGGGTGTAACCGACCAAGTAGTAAATTCGATTAACCTGTCGGATCTGCACAAGTAAAGGAAAAGCTCACTAGGTTGTAGGATCTGGCCAATGTATTATCCAGTTATCACTACCAACACTAGATTCGCAATTCCCAACCTTCTCGGAGCTCGTACGGCCAATGTAGTTCCGGTTCTTGAGGGCAGGAAGGCACTTGCGTGTCACTGTGTCTGTATTGATATTTAAGCCTATACCTGCCTGGGTTTCTACCTTCTATGTCTTTCATCTGCTAAATCCCTTACCAGGCTCGGCTTCAT
>NW_003303644.1:7918-17366 GCF_000142945.1 Phytophthora infestans T30-4
CGTCCTGCTTCGCCTACGAAGGCAAACAAGAAGTTCGCCTCAACTGCAGGCTCAGCTGACTGTGGCAGCCCGGCATATTTCAACCCAGTCAGTGTTGGCGGGCCGCCGAGTTTAAATCACTCGGCGTGTAAAGGTTTTGCAAGTTTTCTGGCACTTGCGACTTGTCGACAGAGTTTTTCACGAACGCAGCCAGCTTCTCGTATTGACGAAACAGTTCGCACTGGCCGACTTCATGGACTTGTCTGCAGAATTTGCAGCGCCGCCGACAGTAGTGAGCCGTGTGCCCCGTTCTTCCACAAGCTGCACAAGGTCCACGCTGTGAGTTGTCGCGTGATCCATCTCCACGGTTCGACTGTTCTCGTTGGTTGTACGGTCGCGGAGGTCGATTCGCTGAGTTCCCCCAACTTCGATTCGAGCCATTCTGGTCTCCCGCCGAGTTCTCTCGGCGGTCCGGTGTATTTCCCTTATCATTGGTAACACCAGCGTCTATGTAGTCGTCGTCCTCCGCTGAGTCGTAACCTTTGGACTGGTCCTCATCATCCCATTCGTCTTCGGAGTCGCAAGGACTCGGCGGGTTCTGATCGAGGAGTTCCTCCCCGTCAGAGTCAGCGTCAACAAAAATGACTCGGCGGTCGCGGTTTTCTTCCTTGCGACTGTGCTTCTCCTCTCGACGCCCATCTCGGCGTTCATCTCGGCGGCTTGGATCCTTCCGCTTATCGTCTCGGCCTCGTGCGATCACGAGTCGGTCGCGTTGCTTCTTGCGCTTTTCACCGAGGATCCGACGATTGATTATCTGCTCCACCTTACTGATGTCTTCCAACTGCAAGGGGTACATCAAATCCATCACATCGTCATCACCACAATGCAGCAAGAAGTGCTCGACATGGTCAGCTGCGTCGGCGCCCCCTTTCTCGTACTGGATCTTGGCTGTCCGAGCATACCCATTGAGTCGGATCGGGAAGACGCAGATCGGCTCGTTGACTTTACGTCTCGCCGAGTAGTAGCGAGTGCGGGCAGATTGGTCAAACTGTGAGCAGTAATAATCCAGGAGCGCCTCGCTGAGTCTTCTTCGGCAGCTGCCTATACCAGCTCTTCGCCGCGCGTTCCAAGCATAGCGAGAAGGGTTCGCACCAGGCACTTTGGAGCATCCTGGTGCTCTTCATCTCGTAGATTAAATGCTTGAGCCACTGGAGCGATGCGTCAGAACGGTAGCGCTTCCCTTCGAACTCAGCGATTTTGTCGAGTGAGGCGTGGGTTCGGACTTCTAGGTACTAGCTCGAGTCTTCCTCAGCCGCGTCGAAGCTCAAGTTTCGGACGTAGTCCTTCACGGTTTCTTCACGGTTTCCTCTCACATCGAAGGCGTCATCGTCCTCCTCGTCCTCCTCGTAAACCTCAGCTTCGTCTGCAGCGTCATACAATTCACGGTAACGACCTACATTCCGCTGTCCACGACTCGGCGTTCGTTGAGTCGGGTTTAGTTTCATCGGAGTCAGCATGTGGGAGTCTTCGAAGTACGGAGTCCCTTGCGTAGCGCGGAACACTTCACGTCTCTTCGCCTCCGGGGTCTTCGGCAAAAGGAATTTTGCTTGGGCTTCGCCGAGTGTTTTGAACTCGGCTACTCGGCTGTACACCTGCTTCGTTCCACCAGGGCCCTTCTCCAATCCAAACGCCACTCTCAACTTCTTCTTCCATTGCCAGAGCTCAGCTCCGCCGCGGGTCAGACTCCAGTCGGACAGGATGAGGCTGTTTGGTCGGCTGTTGTATCGATAGCCAATCGCTTTTAGCAGCAACACAGTCTCTTCCATCAACTGATTGATGTTGACTGCACGCACCGGTTGAGTTAGTTCGGGACCCAACATCGGCCACTTCGCCTGCGCCATCGCCACAGGCGCGAAAACATCATCATCCACTCCGATCTTGCTCTCATCTCTTCGCCAAGTCGAGCCAACACTTTATTGGCGCTCGGCGTATCGGCGTTCCTCGTCGCTTTCGGAATAAGGGGCGGACGGTCCCCTTGAACAACGTCATGTTCTTCTTCATCTTCTTCATTGTCCGCACCTTCGTCGAGCTCGGCGGATAAGTTGCGCTCGACGGGACGTGGGGCTCCCATGCGTCCCACCTGCAACGTCAACTCTTTTACCTCGCAAAGTAGCTCGTCGGTAGGCTTCGTTTCTCCGAGCTCAGCGGTCTCGGCCTTCTCTTCATACTCTCCTTCACATGCATCTCCGATCTCGCTCTCCTGGTCTTGGTCATCCTCGTCGAACTGGACGGTTCGTCCCACCTCCATCGTCATGGCGATGTGTCGTTGATCCGCCGGGTCCGACCCCGCGAGAGGCGATCCTCCAGCCGTCGCTGGGCTTCCGTCGCTCGGAGTTGCTAATCCCTGACCATCTTCACTCCTCTCTTCCTCTTCTCTTCCTCTTAACTTGGTTAGCTGGCCCCTATAGAAACAAGCACACACTCCTGTTCCCGGGTCGCGGCACCAGTTGTGGTGTAGTAGAACACACAAATACCGTCAGATGTGGATTCCTTACACAAACCACAACGAATCGCCGAGTTAGGTCGGCGGTTGTATGGCCTGCGCAGAGGGTGGTCCCCTCGCGGTCCGGCCCTTCCGGGACAGACGAGTGGCTCGCTTCCACTCGGTTCCGACTAACCAAGTCAGATCACTTCCGAGGCTCCGCCGAGTTTGGTTCGGCTGAGCTCGTTCACAACCCTGTGCCCTCCACCAAAGGATGGACGACGGCGCGCGAGCGCTTTTACAGGCACCGAGCGCAGAGGCTGCTCAGCTAGAAGTGTTACGGCACCCGGGCTATCCGACGTACCGGCCCGCTGAGTATGCGGGACTTTCTTTCGCACGTAGCGAGACTTTGTCCTACCCGGATCGATCTAATCTCTTGGCGCTACCAGTCAATACCCTACAAGCTATGCCTCTCGAGTACTGACGGCAGGCATAATCCAGCCCTATGCAGGGACTTACCGGAAAAGTGTACACGTGTCTTGGACTGGGAAAATTCTGCTCTGTTATCTTCTGCGAGCCTTTTCAGCTCCCCCTATTTAATCCTATGCTTCTCATACAAATATCTAGTGAAATGTAGTCGTTTCGGATCTCTACAGACCCTTCCGCTGGGTTCAGAGGACCGTTGAGCTCAGCGACTATCCGGGATAGAATCATCCGGACAAATCGCTGAGTACTTACCGTGATCCTTTGTTACTAAGCTCTAGGTTATCATACCGAGCCGATTCTTGATCTAAAGTAGGTTGGCGTATGGCCGAATCAGGAAATCTCTACACCACACTCCGTACCCGCGCTCATCGTGAGCGCTGGAAGCCGCACGCTTCAGGATGTTTGCTGACCAAGTGGGCAAACCGAACACGAAGATCACGCTGGTCCAGGATGCGGGACAGCAGCTGATCTTCATGGAGTTCCCGTAACTCCGTGGGTGAGTACTTGAGAGACTCCACCCATGACCAGAACATGTCCTCACATGAGTTCCAGGTGGGACAGTTCTCGGGCAGAACCCAGGGGTATCCCCAAAGAGGATAGAGGCCACCCCGGTTCTCGGGCTTCTTACGACAAGTCGTAATGTCCTTAAGGGGGATGCGGTGTGGCGCGAGAAGCACACACCGAGCAGCCTCCAAGTTGTCAGCGAACAACTGTTCCTTCCGAACAAGGGCACGCTCGTAAATGCTCTAGAAGTGTGTCCGCCCACAGGACCACGAAGAGCGACGAGAAGCTCTAGGAAGAGGTCAGCCCCAGAGCTCTCCTCGGGAGGTCAATACCCTCTTGAGTTGATGGCAGCTCCCTGGCTGACGGGTGCCACCACCGAACCCACACACACACGTTGGGCAGCTTGGAAGTCCTCCTGCTGCTGGTCGAGGTCATTCGTGACCTCTCGGGGCTCAGAGATAGCACCCTCCTCCTCCTCTTCCTCCTCCTTCTCCTCCTCTTTATCTGAGGAGTCGAAGAGGCCCCGATGGGAGTGTCGAGTCTCCTTCTCCTCGCGGAGTGGGGACTTAGAAGCCATACGCTTCTTAGAGGGCTTGGCGCCTTCGGCTTTAGAGGCCTTAGCACGCGCAAGACCCTCGGCAAGCGAGAGACGTTTGCAAAGATTCTCTTCCTCATCGCCACCGGCTTTAGGAGTGCCCTTAGCCTTGACGGCCGGACTCTCAGAGCGCACAGACGGCCTGGGGCTGTGATCACCTTGATCACTAGCGAGCGACTGCACGCTGTCATCCTTGTGCTCACTGGGCACTTGGCTGTGTGGTGTAGTGATTTCTCCGTGGTTGCGGATTATCACCCGTCGACAAAGACGTGACACCGCCCAAGTTGTTCAAGCGACGAACCCTCGGTCGGGTGATGTACGGAGACGCCAAGGTGCAAGGGACTCGACGGCGTCACCTCCGAGTTTTCAACAAGTATCGGATACGGCCCTATGTCACTGAATCCAGGCTGTCCTTATTATTAATAATGGACTGGCCGGATTCGCATTCAGCGGACCATCTACGGTACGAACCCTCAGGGGCGGTTGGGATGAGCTCGCGGAATACTCAGCGACCTTTGGAAGACACGTTCACCGTCTGGGACAGGGCGCGGACCGTTAAAGATGCTCATGCGACAGTGCAGACGACGCTTGGTATGCAAGAAGATCCATAACGGATCATTGTTCACTTGATATTTGTATGCTTGATTAGGACTTCTTATTAGGAATAGACCCGAAAGGGTAAGCTTAAATACAGAACAGAATTTCCACTCAAGCACACAGAGCGACGTCCGGCTTCAAGGTAAGCGTCAGGTCAAGCTTGTTTGAGTGTGTTATGCCTGTCGGTGAACTCGAAGCTCTGTAGCGAGGGTTCATCCGGCAAGGCCAAGAGACTTTGTGTATTGGCCGATTATTATCGGGAGGTTTTACGTGACGGCTTATTGTTGCCTATTTGCACGACTGGGAGTGCTTGAATTGCCTCCCTTTTATTTCTTCCAGCCGAGTGTTGAACACTCGGTGATCTCGTAAAAGGCTTACCCGTGCCTGGTACCCTTCCGCTGTTGGGACCACGAGGATTCAAAACACCTGCTAGCTTTGCTCGTGCTAGTAGCGTGTTCTTATTTTACTGGTTGGCCTATATAAGTAGTTTACAAGGTCCAGTTTGTCCCGGTGCAAGGGCAGAACTGGGGTCTTCAGGTCCGCCCAAACGATCGTTTACTATCCTAGTAGACGTATTGTTGTGGGAACATCCTAACTACATCTGTAGCTAGAGTTCACGTGGGATTTCCAACACCACAACTGGTGCCGCGACCCGGGAACAGATTGTGACCATTGTGAACTGTTTGTATGGCCTTCCAGTTTACGAGCTACCAAGAGAAGAAGAACAAGAAAAAGACAAGAAACATGGCGAAAGGACAACCGACGGTACCAGTTACGCCTGCCAAGTCTGGCGGGGCTCGCAACGAGAGTTCAAGCCCGGCTGCGCGCTTTGCAGCCGCCACCGAGCTTTCAGTGAGCTTCGACGACAAAGCGGACATCGGTCCTGACGCCCACGATTATGAAGATTACGAAGATAAGACGCCGGCTCCAGAGCCAGGCGCAGCGACGCCGGAGACGGCCACGCTATCATCGGGGCTGAGCGGGGCGACCAAGTCCCTTTCGAGGAACCTCGCCGACGAGCTCGATGATGTTGCGGGACCGGAACCGGCCTATGATGGCTATGACGATGGGACCGAGGGTTTTAAACCTTCGGTGGCGAGTGCAAAGCATTCAGCACTGCTGAAGGCACCTCGCCCACCTATCAACGGTGATACACCAGCCGCCAAGCGCGTTTTCGACCGCGTACAAGCGCTGATGCAGAATGATGAGTGGATGCAGCTGTTCAAGCCCATCCCCAAGAAAAAGGCCGACTGGCCTGCGCTTGCGCAGGAACTTCAATACCCAGTCAACTCGGTTTCGACTAGTCAAGTTGCCGAGGATTCAGTTTCGCTACTGCTGTCGCTGGGGTTCGAGAATGAAACGTACCCATCGACGATGTCGCTCCAAGATTGGCGTCCTCACGAAGCCGGGTCTGCTCTCCAGAAATGGAAGAAGAAGCTTCGGAAGGCATTTGGCGCTGTTGGCATCAATGCCGGAAAGCAGCCTGTGAGTCGACCGATGATTCAAGATGAAGATCCGTCTAAGATTCCACTGCCGCCGACGCCCCAACGACTCGTTCGTACTCCTCCGACCAAGCGTGGAGCTGAGCGTGGTGCCTTTGGCACTACCGAAGCTTCACTGTACTTTCAAGACTCGCACATGGTTACGCCACGTTCGGAGAGCCGTATGCAGCGTATTTACGCTGGCAACGAGGGTTCGTTCGGTCGCCGAGGTGATCCGCGAGCTCCCAAAGGTGGTGCCGGACGTCGTCAAGTCGACAGCGATGGTTCGTCCAGTGACGATGACATTTTGGTACGTACATTCGACGAGGAAGATCCTCAACTCGAGTTGATGCGTCAGATGAATGAGCTAGCGACGCTGAACGACGTAGACCCGACACCGAGGATTGAAATGGCTTCGCACCGACCGCTGGATCGCATCACGCCGTTCTCAGGCTCTCGCAACAAGAGCGAGAACTGTATGCAGTGGCTCCGTGGGTTCGTCTATGAAATGACTGGAACCCATACTGATGCCGACAAATGGTGCATTCCATTTGAGCTAAGTCTCCGGGACGGAGCCATTCATTGGTTCCGTCAACTTCCGAAGAAGACGAAGCACAAGTGGACGCTGTTGAGCGATGCGTTCATCCGCTACTACTGCTCGCAGTTCACGCAGACGGCACTGTCACGTTACTACTCTGCAAAGCGGGAACGTAACGAACATCTGTGCGACTACATAAACAGGCTGAACGGCTACGCTCGGACCGCCCGTCTACACTTCGAGAAGAGTGGTCGCGACGCGAAAGAACACGTACAGCAGTTCCTGGCAACATGCGATGATGACAAGCTAGCGGAGAGTCTCTACCACGCTCGAGTCGCCGACATTCACGAGCTCGAAGAGATCATCGAAGATGTTCTCAAGGGCAAGGAGAGAATGGCCAAGCGTGACAGTGAGTATCGATACTCCAAGAGTCGTGACGCGCGACGCGACGATGGGTACGCCCGCAACAATCGGCGTGATGACCGTCGCCGCGATGACAACCGCAACAAACCAAGAGTGACGCTCATTGAAGCCACGGTGGATGACCTACAAGCTGAATTAAAGGGTCGTGAGGCTGCTCAGGGGTACCGAGTATTCAAACGAAGATCCGAACGCTTACGACGATGTCCAAGATGAGTACAACGACTTTCAGCCTGATAATACGGACGGTGATTTCTCATTGGACGAAAACGACCGATACCTCGCCGCGGCTAACGAAAATGAGCGCCGTGCAGCTGCTGAAGGCACCTACGCACGTTCAGACAACCGTCAACCACGTGGAAACATGCCTGATCGCGATAATGGCTTCAATCAAGATCGCCGAGGTGGTGACCGTGGGTTCAATCAGGACCAACGCGGTCGACGTGACTTCAACCGCGACAACCGACGCCCACAGTACGGACCATGCGCGGTGTGCGGTGGCATGAGTCACTCCGCCCACTACTGTAACAAGCGATGCAAGTTCTGCAAACAACTCCACGATGCTGGACAATGCGAACTTTTCCGCAACTTCCAAGACCTTGCCAAATTTGTGCGCACCAAAGACACGAAGGAGGAACTCCCGCCAGAGCTCAAGGCCGTCGTTCAAGAACGTCATTTATACTAGGCAGCCCGCCAACTACACTGGGTTGGTCCCTATCGGGGCTGCCACAGTTAACCGAGCCTTCAATGGAAGCAGAGTGCATCTTTACTTTCATGGGGGCAGAGTGAATGGCCCAGATAATCACGTAACAAGTGTGAACGCGACGGAAAATGAAAAGGAGAGGAGTAGAATCTTCGGTGGAGGTGTTGGAGAGAGAGTGGAGTGTGCTGATGCTGATGAGGGCACGAGCGAGGGCTCGTTCGGCTTGGTTTCGAGTCCAGCGCGAGATGAGCCCAAGGGTCACTTCAATATGATGAAGTTGGACCCTGGCGAAAGACAGGGGTGGTGGTCGGCCAAGAAATTCGACCGACGGATCAGAATGAGAGCTCTGGTGCAAGGCGCTGTGACCGACCAGCGAACGAGGATTCTCCTCGACACGGGAGCGAACGTTAGTGTGATCACTGACGCCTTTGCCAAGAAGTTGCGACTCCGAGATGTACCCGATCACGGACGCCGCATTGACATCCAAGGAATTAACGAAGGCAAGGTGTCTACGACGCGACGAGCATGCGTCAAGATTACGCTCGGATGGGAGATGGTGTACGAGTTTGAGATGTGGGTAATGGCGCATAGTGCGGGCGTCGACGTGGTACTCGGGACCGACTTTATGATCCCAGCTGGGATCCGGTTGGACCTGTTCCACGGCGCGGCGCAATTACCGCACGAAGTCCAAATACCGCTGATAAAGACCAAGAACATGATCGACAGCGAAGAATACGGCTCCCATGTTAACGCCGGGCCACCCGAGCGGTTGGACATTCAAGCGCACGAGTGGCGAGAATATCGACTAGCGAAGCGTCAAGTCGGGCTGGAAGAACACGTACTGTGGGTTCGTCGAACGAACAAGCTAATCCCGTCAGTGACGAGGTTTCGACGTGGACGGCCTCAGAGCATTCGATTGACCAACGTGTCTGATCGAACTGTGTACCTACCAGCACACGACTCGATCGCGATGTGGATTCCAGATGGGGATTTGCCACGAGGTGACGGCTATGTGCGTCTGGAGTCCAAGAAGTACCAAGACTGGCAAGTGTTGGCCTACGAAGGTTGTAGAGACCGCGGGCTCTTTCAGCGTGAATGCGAAATCTACGAACAGTGGCTTGCAACTCAGCCTTCAGCAGTTGATCGACCATACTACCCAGAACCCGGTGGGGTGCTAGCACGACCTCTAGAAGACTCGCTAGTGGATTCTAGTGATCGTCTGACATGTGCAGAGCGCTGGGCACTGATCCTGGAAGAGCGTGAACGAGTGGAAGCCTGTCTGGCGTCTGGGGTGACAGCCGGGGATTTGGCCGACGGTCAGCCTTCCGCAGAACCTTTGGACACTTACACGACAACCCATGGCGGAGGCAATAACGCGAACGAAGCCTCGGTAGTGCGTACACACGAACTACTGAGGCCGGTAAACGTGGTACATACGCCAACGAGTGTTAGTGTCCAGTCAGGGGTGACCACGGAAGCGACAAGTCACGGCACTGGATTGAATGGAGTCACCCGTTTTGACGAAGCTGTCCCGGCCTTGTGTGTCGCCAAATCTGCGAACGAGCCACCGGTGGTTGATCCAGAGGATACAGGCATCGCGCAGAAGGTGTTGAGTACGGCACCGAGTATTCATTGCAAGATTGGTGCGAATCCGAAATGTCAA
>NW_003303644.1:17466-27830 GCF_000142945.1 Phytophthora infestans T30-4
TTCTTCAGCGTCGCGACTAGACGTTCTCGGCGTTCAGTCGACAGCTCAGGATCAGCAACATTAGGCGCAGTGTAGTCAATTCTCGTGTTGATCTCTTCGGTCAGATCCGGCAGGAATGCCAGCTCCTTCGCGTAGTCGTCCAAGCCAATGTTGTTAGCTGGGTGTTCGTAGAAATCATTCTCGTATCCTCCGTTGCTTCATTCCCCTCGGTTGCTAACACTCGAGCAACCGAGATGTATGTTCCGTCCAACGCCGCTATGGATTCTTCCCTTGACTCAACATTGCCATCCGTTTCGATTTCAACAGTCGGTACTTGGTCCATCTCCTTCCCATCCTGGTTTCCCATCTCTGGGCCACCTGCCGAGTCGTCGTTCGCAATATTGAATGCGTGGGCCGTCGACATATTGGGCTGTTGACCTTTGTTCAGCGCTTCGGATGGCCGTTGTCTTGACAGTTCGGCTTTCGCACCAATCTCGCAATGAACACTCGGTGCCGTACTCAGCACCTTCGGTGCGATGCCTGCATCCTCTGGATCAACCACCGATGTCTCGTTCGCAGATTTGGCGGCACACAAAGCCGGGACAACTTCGTCAAAACTGGTGACTCCATGTAGTCCAGTGCTGTTACTTGTCGCTTCCGTGGTCACCCCAGACTTAACACGAACCCTCGTTGGCGTATGTGCAACGTTTACCGGGCTCAGTAGTTCGTGTGTACGCGCTACCGAGGCTTCGTTTGCAATATTGTTCTCGCCGTGAGCTGTCGTGTAAGTGTCTAAAGGTTCTTCGGAAGGCTGACCGTCGGCCGAATCCGCGGCTGTCACCCCAGACGCCAGACAGGCTTCCACTCGCTCACGTTCCTCCAGGATCAGTGCCCAGAGCTCTGCACACGTCAGACGATCACTAGAATCCACTAGCGAGTCTTCTAGAGGTCGTGCTAGCACCCCACTGGGTTCTGGATAGCCTGGTCGATCAACTGCCGAAGGCTGAGTTGCAAGCTATTGCTCGTAGATTTCACATTCACGCTGAAAGAGCTCACGGTCTCTGCAACCTTCGTAAGCTAGCACCTGCCAGGCTTGGTACTTCTTGGAATCCAGACGCACGTAGCTGTCACCTCGTAGCAAATCCCCATCTGGAATCCACATCGCGATCAAGTCGTGTGCTGGTAGGTACACAGTTCGATCAGACACGTTGGTCAACCGAATGCTCTGAGGCCGTCCACGTCGAAACCTCGCCACTGACGGAGTTAGCTTGTTTGTTCGACGAACCCACAGTACGTGTTCTTCCAGCCCGACTTGACGCGTCGCTAGTCGATATTCTCGCCACTCGTGCGCTTGAATGTCCAAATGCTCGGGTGGTCCGGCGTTAACATGGGAGCCGTACTCTTCGCTGTCGATCATGTTCTTGGTCTTGATCAGTGGGATTTGAACTTCGTGCGGTAATTGCGCCGCGCCGTGAAACAGGTCCAACCGGATCCCAGCTGGGATCATAAAGTCGGTCCCGAGTACCACGTCGACGCCTGCACTATGCGCCATTACCCACATCTCGAACTCGTACACCATCTCCCATCCAAGCGTAATCTTGACGCACGCTCGTCGCGTCGTAAACACCTTGCCTTCGTTAATTCCTTGAATGTCAATGCGGCGTCCGTGATCGGGTACATCTCGGAGTCGCAACTTCTTGGCAAAGCGTCAGTGATCACACTAACGTTCGCTCCTGTGTCGAGGAGGATCCTCGTTCGCTGGTCGTTCACAGCGCCTTGCACCAGAGCTCTCATTCTGATCCGTCGGTCGAATTTCTTGGCCGACCACCACCCCTGTCTCTCGCCAGGGTTCAACTTCATAATCTTGGAGTGACCCTTGGGCTCGTCTCGCTGCACTCGAAACCAAGCCGAACGAACCCTCGCTGGTGCCCTCATCAGCATCAGCACACTCCACACTCTCTCCAACACCTCCACCGAGGATTCTACTCCTCTCCTTTTTATTTTCCGTCGCGTTCACACTTGTTACGTAATTATCAGGCCACCCACTCTGCCCCATGAAAGCAAAGATACACTCTGCTTCCATTGAAGGCTCGGTTAACTGTGGCAGCCCGATAGGGACCAACCCAGTTGTAGTTGGCGGGCTGCCTAGTTTAAATGACGTTCTTGAACGACGGCCTTGAGCTCTGGCGGGAGTTCCTCCTTCGTGCCTTTAGTTCGCACGAATTTGGCAAGGTCTTGGAAGTTGCGGAAAAGTTCGCATTGTCCAGCATCGTGGAGTTGTTTGCAGAACTTGCATCGCTTGTTACAGTAGTGGGCGGAGTGACTCATGCCGCCGCACACCGCGCATGGTCCGTACTGTGGGCGTCGGTTGTCGCGGTTGAAGTCACGTCGACCGCGTTGGTCCTGATTGAACCCACGGTCACTACTTCGGCGATCTTGATTGAAGCCATTCTCGCGATCACGCACGTTTCCACGCGGTTGACGGTTGTCTGAACGTGCGTAGGTGCCTTCAGCAGCTGCACGGCGTTCATTTTCGTTAGCAGCGGCGAGGTATCGGTCGTTTTCATCCAATGAGAAATCACCATCCGTATTATCGGGCTGAAAGTCGTTGTACTCGTCTTGGACATCGTTGTAAGCGTTCGGATCTTCGTTTGAATACTCGGTGCCTCCCTGAGCAGCTTCACGACCTTCTAATTCAGCTAGTAGGTCATCCACCGTGGCTTCAATGAGCGTCACTCTTGTTTTGTTTCGGCTGTCATCGCGGCGACGGTCATCACGCCGATTGTTGCGGGCGTACCCATCGTCGCGTCGCGCGTCACGACTCTTGGAGTATCGGTACGCACCGTCACGCTTGGCCATTCTCTCCTTGCCCTTGAGAACATCTTCGATGATCTCTTCGAGCTCGTGAATGTCGGCGACTCGAGCGTGGTAGAGACTCTCCGCTAGCTTGTCATCATCGCATGTTGCCAGGAACTGCTGTACGTGTTCTTTCGCGTCGCGACCACTCTTCTCGAAGTGTAGACGGGCGGTCCGAGCGTAGCCGTTCAGCCTGTTTATGTAGTCGCACAGATGTTCGTTACGTTCCCGCTTTGCAGAGTAGTAACGTGACAGTGCCGTCTGCGTGAACTGCGAGCAGTAGTAGCGGATGAACGCATCGCTCAACAGCGTCCACTTGTGCTTCGTCTTCTTCGGAATTTGACGGAACCAATGAATGGCTCAGTCCCGGAGACTAAGCTCAAATGGAATGCACCATTTGTCGGCATCAGTATGGGTTCCAGTCATTTCATAGACGAACCCACGGAGCCACTGCATACAGTTCTCGCTCTTGTTGCGAGAGCCTGAGAACGGCGTGATGCGATCCAGCGGTCGGTGCGAAGCCATTTCAATCCTCGGTGTCGGGTCTACGTCGTTCAGCGTCGCTAGCTCATTCATCTGACGCATCAACTCGACTTGAGGATCTTCTTCGTCGAATGTACGCACCAAAATGTCATCGTCACTGGACGAACCATCGCTGTCGACTTGACGACGTCCGGCACCACCTTTGGGAGCTCGCGGATCACCTCGGCGACCGAACGAACCCTCGTTGCCAGCGTAAATACGCTGCATACGGCTCTCCGAACGTGGCGTAACCATGTGCGAGTCTTGAAAGTACAGTGAAGCTTCGGTAGTGCCAAAGGCACCACGCTCAGCTCCACGCTTGGTCGGAGGAGTACGAACGAGTCGTTGGGGCGTCGGCGGCAGTGGAATCTTAGACGGATCTTCATCTTGAATCATCGGTCGACTCACAGGCTGCTTTCCGGCATTGATGCCAACAGCGCCAAACGCCTTCCGAAGCTTCTTCTTCCATTTTTGGAGAGCAGCTCCAACTTCATGTGGACTCCAATCCTGGAGCGACATCGTCGATGGGTACGTCTCGTTCTCGAACCCCAGCGACAACAGTAGCGAAACTGAATCCTCGGCAACTTGACTAGTCGAAACCGAGTTGACTGGGTATTGAAGTTCCTGCGCAAGCGCAGGCCAGTCGGCCTTTTTCTTGGGGATGGGCTTGAACAGCTGCATCCACTCATCATTCTGCATCAGCGCTTGTACGCGGTCGAAAACGCGCTTGGCGGCTGGTGTATCACCGTTGATAGGTGGGCGAGTTGCCTTCAGCAGTGCTGAATGCTTTGCACTCGCCACCGAAGGTTTAAAACCCTCGGTCCCATCGTCATAACCATCATAGGCCGGTTCCGGTCCCGCAACATCATCGAGCTCGTCGGCGAGGTTCCTCGAAAGGGACTTGGTCGCCCCGCTCAGCCCCGATGATAGCGTGGCCGTCTCCGGCGTCGCTGCGCCTGGCTCTGGAGCCGGCGTCTTGTCTTCGTAATCTTCATAATCGTGGGCGTCAGGACCGATGTCCGCTTCGTCGTCGAAGCTCACTGAAAGCTCGGTGGCGGCTGCAAAGCGTGCAGCCGGGCTTGAACTCTCGCTGCGAGCCCCGCCAGACTTGGCAGGCGTAACTGGTACCGTCGGTTGTCCTTTCGCCATATTTCTTGTCTTTTTCTTGTTCTTCTTCTCTTGGTAGCTCGTAAACTGGAAGGCCATACAAACAGTTCACAATGGTCACAATCTGTTCCAGGGTCGAGGCACCAGTTGTGGTGTTGGAATTCCCACGTGAACTCTAGCTACAAATGTAGTTAGGACGTTCCCACCACAATACGTCTACTAGGATAGTAAACGATCGTTCGGGTGGACCTGAAGACCCCAGTTCTGCCCTTGCACCGGGACAAACTGGACCTTGTAAACTACTTATATAGGCCAACCAGTAAAAAATAAGAACACGCTACTAGCACGAGCAAAGCTAGCAGGTGTTTTGAATCCTCGTGGTCCCAACAGCGGAAGGGTACCAGGCACGGGTAAGCCTTTTACGAGATCACCGAGTGTTCAGCACTCGGTTGGAAGAAAAAAAAGGATGCAATACAAGCACTCCCAGTCGTGCAAATAGGCAACAATAAGCCGTCACGTAAAACCTCCCGATAGTAATCGGCCAATACACAAAGTCTCTTGGCCTTGCCGGATGAACCCTCGCTACAGAGCTTCGAGTTCACCGACAGGCATAACACACTCAAACAAGCTTGACCAGACGCTTACCTTGAAGCCGGACGTCGCTCTGTGTGCTTGAGTGGAAATTCTGTTCTGTATTTATGCTTACCCTTTCGGGTTTATTCCTAATAAGAAGTCCTAATCATGTATACAAATATCAAGTGAACAATGATCCGTTATGGATCTTCTTGCATGCCAAGCGTCGTCTGCACCGTCGCATGAGTATCTTTAGCGGCCCGCGCCCTGTCCCAGACGGTGAACGTGCCTTCCAAGGGTCGCTGAGTCTTCCGCGAACTCATCCCAACCGCCACTGAGGGTTCGTACCGTAGATGGTCAGTTCTTGGTCGCTGAATGCGAATCCGGCCAGTCCATTATTAATAATAAAGACAGCCTGGATTCAGTGACATATGGCCGTATCCAATACTCGTTGAGAGTTCGGAAGTGACGCCGTCGAGTCCCTTGCACCTTGGCGTCTCCGTACATCACATGACCGAGGGTTCGTCGCTTGAGCATCTTGGGCGGTGTCACGTCTTTGTCGACGGGTGATATTCCGCAGCTACGGAGAAATCACTACACCACAGTGTACTCGGCGATGTTGACCGTGGTGAACGACAGGTACGCACTTGCAGCGACCTCTATGTCCCAATTCGGAAGGCGCCACAGGATCCACGAACAAGAGCTGGACGGTGAATACAACTAACCATAGTGATGAAGGTGAGGCACGAGCCGAGTATGGAGTCGATGGGTGAACTCAGCGATGGGTACGCCAAAAGCCTGCATTATCCAGTCGGCGGTGGACTCGGCGTCAACGGATCTAAACACTGAGAGTGATTCGGACGTGGCCCCAGCATGTCGTCAGGATGTCAGCTATTCCGGAGACGCGTTTGCACGCACGGAAGTTAGTTCTGCCGTCGCAGCCAACTCAGCGGATCAGCACCCCGACGCGACAAAGGACTATGATATTCGGGAGGTATTACTACATGAAGGAATAAAGCCCAACGACGACCCAGCTACGGCGGACTCAGCGTTGGAGACTATGGAGGCTGAAACCGGTTCGGATGTGGTTAGACGACACGACGATGATACCATCTACCTCGGAGACAAGTTTGAACACGCAGAAGTCAGATCGGCCACCGTAATGGACTCAGCAGATACGGGCCCTCACGTGGACGACAACTATGATTTATGAACGGTATTACAGTCGAGAGGTACTTGAACTGAGATCGGAGTAACGAGCTCGGCAACGACGGTGTTCGACCCCGGCGTGATTGGCTACAGTTTAGAACAAGCTGAAGATGATGAATGCAACTCGACGAGAGACCCAACGGAAACCCTAAGACAACACTACGTGGCTATCGCAGCGACCGAAGACGAACAAGAGGATGATGTTGACGACAGTGAGACCGATATCTTTGAGCGGAGTGGGACAGATCTGGAGTTGATGGACTACGCTCATGAGCTGGCTTTCCTTCCCGACCTCACTGAAGTTGAGCCTACAGAACTCGACTATGGCGCTCCAAACGTCAAGTCAAGTAGTCATACGCCAGCACAGTCGGCTAGGTTGGTGGCAAAGCTGCAAAATCACGAAGGGATAATGATTTCAAGTGGTAATGCCCTGCCGCCCCCAGCGTACGGAGCATTGTGCGACATCGACGTTCAAGGACACGCACCTATCAAGCAGAAAGCTCGGCGGATACCTCTCCGCCACTTGAGCAAACTGTACGAGTTGTTGAAGGGGCTGCTTCGAGCTGGGTTGATATCATTCTCGGGCAGCCCTTGGGCCTCACCAGTGGTGATAGTACTAAAAAAAATGGTGTGGATATTCGGCTATGCATTGACTATAAACTAGTTAACGCGATTACGACGCCGATGGAATACGCCATGCCACTAGTTGATGACCTGCTCACTGAATTGGAGAGTTACTTGTGGTTTTGCTCGCTTGGTGCTGCGAGCGGATTCTGGGCAGTCCTGTTGACTCGCCGAGCTCGGCAGATCTCAGCGTTCGTCTGTGCACTTAAGCGCTTTGAGTGGTTACGAATGCCGTTCGGATTGAAGAATGCGCCTATTATTTACCAACGACTAATCGACAACGCTCTATGGGGATATGTTCAACCAAAGGGAGGATGGCAGTTGTTTGCTAAGCGAATGGCTAACGCCGAAGCCGAGTCGGGAGCTCGGCGATTCGAGCTCGGCGGAGTCGGCGATTTAACGCCAGGACAGCTGACGAAGTTCGAAGCGGACCACCAATCACAAGCTGACTGCGATCCGGTCCAAGACCTGGTCAACGGACCGGACGGTGGCATGTTCGCTAATGGAGAGCCAGACCAGTCTTATTTGATGATCCCGGTGTTCAAGCGGAGGTCGTTTGTCGATGATATCTGTTCTGGAGGGGAGACGTTTGACGTCTGCTTGGAGACACTGGACCAACTACTAGCCCGGCTCACAGAATGTCGAATAAGCACCAGCTTTACCAAGTGTATCTTTGTCCAGCCCAAGGTTGATTTCCTGTCGCACGAGATTACGCCGAGTGGCATCCGCGCTGATGCGAAGAAGATAGCTGCGATCGCCGAGCTCTCCATCCCGAAATCAAAGAAGGATATGCAAGCCTTCCTCGGTGCACTTAACTATTACGGCCGATTCATCCAGAAATTGGCTGTTTATGGAGCAGTACTCTACCAACTCGAGGACACGGACTTTGGTCCTGGGGGTGACTTGAAATCAGCAAAAGCGTCATTCGCCGAGCTAAAAAAACGGCTCCAATTTTGCGCCATTTCGACTCGGCGAAAGAAGTCCACATAATGTTGTATGCCAATGACTGGGCACTGAGCCGTACTATGATGCAGCCGCACGACGACAAGCTGCACCCAGTTCGCTTCTGCGGACGTGTACTAAAGGAGAATGAACTCGGCTATCATCCCGCTGAGAAAGAAGTGGTCGCGCTGTTACAATTACTGAAAGTGTGCTACACTCTCTTGGCGGGAAAGACGTTACACGTCTGCACCCGTTTCTCAGCGCTGGAATGGGTGTTTAAGTCAAAGTCGCTGTACGGCCGCGCAGTAAGTTTCGCAGTTATGTTGTCGCCCTACGATTTGAAGGTGAAGCGAGTACGTGAACAAGATGTAGACTTCGCCCAGCTGCTCCAGGCGTCGATAACCCCGTTTATCGGACTCGACAATTCCTTGACGCATCTTGCGCCTCCCTCATAGAACTCGGCGACAGTTAGAATGGACCCGGAGCTGCTATACGCCCGAATACCAGCCGACTTCGCGGGATGTGTACTGTCATTTGATGGCTCAGCGAAGACAGCTAAGTACGGCGGGTATGGAAGAGGCCTTCACTGTTAGCCTCAACATCTCTTGAAAGTAATACCTCCAGCTTGGAATTTGCAGTCGTCACGCTAGGGCGCTGTACCGCTGAGTCTGCTGCGACGGCAGGACAGACATCCACGCGTCCACACTCGTCCCTCGCGTAGTCGGCCGTTCTATGGCACGCCGGAACAGCTCCCAAGTCATTTCTTGCGGCTGGATCTTCGAGCGCTGAGTTCGCCGTCACCACACGGTTAACCCCAGTACTTATAGTGGTCAGGGTGCTCATAGCTGAGTTCACCTCGCCCACAATACTTGGTCTAATAACTTCAAACTTGGCTCGGCCGTCAATAACGGGTTGGGCGTCACGTAGGACTTGTCCCAAGCGATCTTCAGGGTCTCCTTCCGTTATAGCTGAGTCTTCAGTCGCCGACGCTTCTTCCTTGGCCCCTACTGCACTTGTTCCTTCAACCACTGAGTTCGTGCTGGCGTCAGAAATGGCGCCATCGTCTTCAAACTTGGACAGATGATAGGAGACATATTGGGCTTCATGTAGCACCGGCGTACGATCCGCTCGGACGTCTATCAGCTTGAACGCTGAGTTTATAGCCGGGTCACCCCTTGTCACCCCAGAAGTTGATATGACGTTGGCGTTATCGCGACGCCTCTGGTCTTCGTCAGCTCCTGCATCAGCTTCGATCCTTCTCCAGCGTTCGGCGCATGTTAATTCGGGTTTATTTTCCACTGGAGGGGGTCGTTTTTCCACCGCCGTCGGAGCTGGGTATTTTCGTCTTTCCACAGCTGGCGGCTGGTGTGACAACCAGTCCTCGTACAGTCGTTGTTCTGCAGCAAATCTTTGTCTATCGCTGACTCAAATGCCAATATCTGCCAGCCACGGTATTTCGCCGAGTTCACGCGGACATATCCCTCATTGGCCAGTACTCCATGTGGTTGCCATTTTATCACATAAAAGTGAGGTGGGCACCAGACTGACTTAGGTCGTACGTTCGTAATTAGGGCATGGGTTGGTCTTCCTCGGCGATTAAAAACCACCGTTGGAATCCAACCATTCGCCCGTCGCACCCACAAGTCATGCGTCGACTCACTGGGTTGCCGCCTGGGCAATTTGAACTCAGCGGTCATTCGACTTTCGATTGTTAACCCGTCTGGTGGCCCACATGGGACATTTGGTCCGAACTCGGTCTTTGTCGGCGCATTACTTGACCAGATGAGTGGGATCACCATCGCATCGGGTAGCTTGACCGCCGAGTTGTACAGATCCAGACGGATCCCAGCTGGGATCATGAAGTCAGTGCCGAGAATCAAATCGACTCCGGCATGATGAGGCATTATCCATACTTCAAACTCGTATGCCACTTCCCAGCCGAGTGTCACCTTCACAACTGCTCGTGGCGTTTTCACCATTCTGTCTTTCTTATTCCTTGTATGTCGATTCGCTTATCTCGGCTGGCCACTCTCTTGAGACGCAGTTTCCTCGCGAAGTATTCACTAATCGCCGAGACATTTCCTCCGGTATCCAATAATATCTTGGTCCTTCGGTCGTTCACTGCCCCCAATACGAGAGCTCTCATTCTCACTCGGCGATCAAACGTCTGTGCTGACCACCATCCCAGCCGTTCTCCTGGAAGCAGCTTCATGATTCTGGTACGATGCACAGCATGGTCTGACTGCCGAGTTACACTTGCAATCGCTCGGTGGTTCGCAACTAACTCACCGAGCTCACTTTCAATTCCGTCGATTTCACACATCCAATTGTCATCCCCGCTTCTTCCCTCTGGCCGTCCTGCTTCGCCTACGAAGGCAAACAAGAAGTTCGCCCCCAACTGCAGGCTCAGCTGACTGTGGCAGCCCGGCACTATACCAACCCAGTCAGTGTTGTCCCGGCGCCCAGATTAAATCACTCAGAGAGGAAAAATGTTTTTTAGTGTTCTCGCGCGCTGCGGATGTGTTAAAAAACTTCTCACCCAACACAAAAAA
>NW_003303644.1:28866-30756 GCF_000142945.1 Phytophthora infestans T30-4
GGTAGCGCTTCCCCTCGAACTCAGCGATTTTGTCGAGTGAGGCGTGGGTCCGACTTCTAGGTACTAGCTCGAGTCTTCCTCAGCGCGTCGAAGCTCAAGTTTCGGACGTAGTCCTTCACGGTTTCTTCACGGTTTCCTCTCACATCGAAGGCGTCATCGTCCTCCTCGTCCCTCCTCGTAAACCTCAGCTTCGTCTGCAGCGTCATACAATTCACGGTAACGACCTACATTCGCTGTTCACGACTCGGCGTTCGTTGAGTCGGGTTTAGTTTCATCGGAGTCAGCATGTGGGAGTCCTCGAAAGTACGGAGTTCCTTGCGTAGCGCGGAACACTTCACGTCTCTTCGGCTCCGGGGTCTTCCGCAAAGGAATTTTGCTTGGGCTTCGCCGAGTGTTTTGAACTCGGCTACTCGGCTGTACACCTGCTTCGTTCCACCAGGGCCCTTCTCCAATCCAAACGCCACTCTCAACTTCTTCTTCCATTGCCAGAGCTCAGCTCCGCCGCGGGTCAGACTCCAGTCGGACAGGATGAGGCTGTTTGGTCGGCTGTTGTATCGATAGCCAATCGCTTTTAGCAGCAACACAGTCTCTTCCATCAACTGATTGATGTTGACTTCACGCACCGGTTGAGTTAGTTCGGGACCCAACATCGGCCACTTCGCCTGCGCCATCGCCACAGGCGCGAAAACATCATCATCCACTCCGATCTTGCTCTCATCTCTTCGCCAAGTCGAGCCAACACTTTATTGGCGCTCGGCGTATCGGCGTTCCTCGTCGCTTTCGGAATAAGGGGCGGACGGTCCCCTTGAACAACGTCATGTTCTTCTTCATCTTCTTCATTGTCCGCACCTTCGTCGAGCTCGGCGGATAAGTTGCGCTCGACGGGACGTGGGGCTCCCATGCGTCCCACCTGCAACGTCAACTCTTTTACCTCGCAAAGTAGCTCGTCGGTAGGCTTCGTTTCTCCGAGCTCAGCGGTCTCGGCCTTCTCTTCATACTCTCCTTCACATGCATCTCCGATCTCGCTCTCCTGGTCTTGGTCATCCTCGTCGAACTGGACGGTTCGTCCCACCTCCATCGTCATGGCGATGTGTCGTTGATCCGCCGGGTCCGACCCCGCGAGAGGCGATCCTCCAGCCGTCGCTGGGCTTCCGTCGCTCGGAGTTGCTAATCCCTGACCATCTTCACTCCTCTCTTCCTCTTCTCTTCCTCTTAACTTGGTTAGCTGGCCCCTATAAAAACAAGCACACACTCCTGTTCCCGGGTCGCGGCACCAGTTGTGGTGTAGTAGAACACACAAATACCGTCAGATGTGGATTCCTTACACAAACCACAACGAATCGCCGAGTTAGGTCGGCGGTTGTATGGCCTGCGCAGAGGGTGGTCCCCTCGCGGTCCGGCCCTTCCGGGACAGACGAGTGGCTCGCTTCCACTCGGTTCCGACTAACCAAGTCAGATCACTTCCGAGGCTCCGCCGAGTTTGGTTCGGCTGAGCTCGTTCACAACCCTGTGCCCTCCACCAAAGGATGGACGACGGCGCGCGAGCGCTTTTACAGGCACCGAGCGCAGAGGCTGCTCAGCTAGAAGTGTTACGGCACCCGGGCTATCCGACGTACCGGCCCGCTGAGTATGCGGGACTTTCTTTCGCACGTAGCGAGACTTTGTCCTACCCGGATCGATCTAATCTCTTGGCGCTACCAGTCAATACCCTACAAGCTATGCCTCTCGAGTACTGACGGCAGGCATAATCCAGCCCTATGCAGGGACTTACCGGAAAAGTGTACACGTGTCTTGGACTGGGAAAATTCTGCTCTGTTATCTTCTGCGAGCCTTTTCAGCTCCCCCTATTTAATCCTATGCTTCTCATACAAATATCTAGTGAAATGTAGT
>NW_003303644.1:41928-44436 GCF_000142945.1 Phytophthora infestans T30-4
CTCGGGACGAATGAATGACACTCCGGAAGCACTAGATGAAACCGAGTCACGACTCCACGCCATGTACTGCTCACGGTACTTGTTACGAAGACGATCGGCACGACGGTCGCGCTCACTGAAGAGCTTCTTTAACATAGCTCTCAGTTTCTTCAAGCGTTCCTTGTCGTGGCCAACCTTTTTAGCTTCTTCAGCGAGACCTCGTTCAATACCAGCTAACGGAAGCCAGTGTAGACGCTCCCACAACGCGAACCCGAGGTCACCTTGCTTACCGCCGTCACCCCGAAGGTTCGCCCAGATCATTTTGAGACGGGTCTCAATCGGGGCACGCTTGGAGATGGGGACGCTTGGTTTGAAGTCGACAGTGTCAAAGAGGCAAGCTTGAAGAGGATAAAGTTGCCGAAGTTGCTGGTACGGGTGATCAGGATGCGAATAATCAAAGAACGCTTGGAGACCCTCCAACGTTGTACGCACGGTCACCTCACCAGCTGGTTCAGGAAGCGTTAAGCTCAGGAGTCGCTCGAAACACTTCTTGGCGCCTGCATCGGTAAACTCCATGTCCACATACGGAAGAACCCACGGTGGCAGGGTGGACGAAGCCGGCACCGAAGAGCGAGTACCAGATAACACTCGGTGAGGCAACGGCTCAACCGACGGTGCACCACCACGACGCGGCACCGAAGTATAGGTTGCCGTAATCATGCGTCCAGGTCCAGCATCGAGAGTCTAAATAGACGGACGAGGAGACACTGGAACAGGAAGAGAAGATGCTGGTGCCGGAGGACTTGCTGGTGGCGAAGGAGGCGGGCCGGCAACGATGATTGGGGAAGTCATCATCGGCGAAGGATTTGGCCGAGGTGGAGTCGGAGGACGAGCTGGGCCAAGATTACTCCAGTTCCTGTTTGAATCTTCAACATCTTCGTCATCGAGTATGCTTGAATGATCGGTGGGGGGCGGAACATCACCGCTACCACTGGGAACATCAGGAGAGTCATCTACCGAAGATTCATTGTCATCCACGTCATCTCCATAGTCGTCATCAGCATTCCCATCGTCATCAATCTCCATCGAAAAGCCAGGCGAAGACACGCTTAATACATCAGTCGTGGGAACAGTCGGAGCCGACTTCGAAGACGCGGAAGCTAGTGGAGCAGCCTCAACAGGGGCAGACCCTGCTGTAGAAACCACTCCCGAGACTTCAACTGCCTTGGATGTCGCGGCAGACGCTGAAGCAGACTTGCCTTGTGGGACAGTCTGGTTTGACTCTTCATCTTCGTCACTCGAGCCAAACATGAGCCGCATTTCCTCGGCCTCGCGCAGAGCCTCTTCAGCAGCACGTATGTCGGCTGGAGAAGGTGAAATCGTTGAAGCTGGTGACTTGGCCACATCGTGTGGACCCTGAGGCGGGAGCGAAGGCGCGTCAGGAGAGACAGGAACATCGTCGTGATCCTCAGGGTTCACGTCCTTACCCGAAGGCTCTGTAGCAGTTTCTTGAACCGAAGGGACGCTGCCTGGATCAGCAGTCCCCATGTCCACGTCACTCTGGTCGCCGCTGAGGTCGACCACTGCGGGAGTCGAGGAAGACGCTGGTGTAGGAGGTGGCGACCATGAACTTGGAGAAGACGGTACAGACTTGGACCGAGTCTTCATATGACGTCGTGGCGACTTAGCAGGAGAATGAAGGACGGGGGTTTCTTGCCCTTCTTCTGGGCCGCCTTCTTCCACGCCTTCGGACCGAACAGCGATCTACGAGCCGACTTGGGAGTTGAAGTATCGGCAGGTGGCGCATCACCGAGACCGGCAGCTGCCATCGAAGCACTGGCCTTGTCCGTTGGGATTGGAGCCTTTTCTTCGTCAGCGTCGTCCGGCTCGTCGTCTGAATCTTCGCCACCTGGTCTAAGACGCTTATGGGACTTCCCATGGTCCACTTGGTGAGCGGCTTTGGCCAAAGCTGCAGGAAGGGCTTGAGGATCGTCCGAAGACGCGGTGGCAGACTGAATGCGCCGCAGAGCGACTAACGTCTCCTGATCCAAGTCCAGCGCGTCCAGGTCCAGCTCACCCGCAGTCAGACCTATCACGAAGGATTGTAAACGATCGTTAGTTGCTGAACACACGGTGGAAGGAGCGACATTAAGAGCGTACCTTCAACAGCCAGAGGAAGTACCTCGGGATCCATCCCGGCCAGACTCACGTGTGCACGGAGGGTACGATTCGCTTGGAGGAGGCGAGTGTTACGGTCTTGCTGGTTCTCAAGGACTTTGAGCGTGTCGTTATCAACGTACTTGCCCTGGGGCAAGCTTTACCGAAGGGAGGGGAAGCTTCCGAGTCTGCTCGGTATTCGCTTCAATAGAAGACTTGGACACCTCGCGTTCGCGAGCCAGCTTCTTTTTGCAAGTGCTGATGAAAACGTCCCCGAGGCTGGGACCTCGCTAGTGCAGACGATTCAGGTCTTCTGCGTGTCGCTTCCATAGTGGCTTGAACGGTGGCGAGAGGGCGGCGTTCCTGGGATTC
>NW_003303644.1:44817-45889 GCF_000142945.1 Phytophthora infestans T30-4
GACCGCGAATTCTTGAATGAAGCGGCTGTAGTAATTAACCGCTCCAAGAAACGACTGCATGCCCTTCTTACTCATTAAAAACGAAAGCTCGGTAATAGCCGCAAGCTTCTTTGGATAATCCCTGATACCTTCTGGCGAAATTTTATGCGACAGAAAGTTCACCTTGGGCTGGCAGAAGATGCTCTTAGTGAAGCTAATGCTGATCCGACACTGTGCAAATTTTGCCAGCAAACGGTCCAGTCTCGCCAGCAGCTGTCGAAATCCTCGCCACCAGAGCAAATATCATCCACAAACGATCGTCGTCCAAACACAGGTACCAGCGTAATTCATCTGGTTCCCCGTTCGTAAACATATCAGCGACGGGGCTGTTGACGAGTTGTAGTACAGGGTCGGCCTCCACCGGTGCTTCGCGGTCTGCCGCGAACTTCGTTTGAAACGAACCCTCGGTGCTTGGCCCACGACGTTCCTTGGCCTGTTCTTCAGCTAAACGCATCCTCTCCGAGTATTCAAACCAACCTCCTTTAGGTTGAACGAACCCCCAGAGTGCGTTGTCAATCATACGTTGGTAGACCATCGGCGCGTTCTTTAACCCGAAGGTCATGCGTAACCACTCGAAATGTCCGAGTGCGCAGACAAACGCCGACACTTTACGTGCTCACAAGGTCTTCATGACCGCCCACAAGCCGCTTGTAGCATCCAGCGAGCAGAACCATAGGTAGCGCTCGAGATCGGTCAACAGATCGTCGACTAGCGGCATTGCATACTCCATGATTGCGGTGATAGCATTCACCATCTTGTAATCAATGCAGATCTGGATGTCCAGCCCGCTCTTAATCATCACAATCACGATTGGCGATGCCCATGGACTGTCTGAAAAGACGATCAGTCCTGCTCGCAGCAAAGCGCGCAGTAGCTCGTACAGTTTGCCGAGAAATCGTAGCGGCACGCGCCGGGCTGTTTAATTGGGGCGTGCCCCTCTGTGTCGATATCGCATACCGCGCCGTAGGCTGGCGGCGGCAGTGCGTTACCACTAGCAATCAGGATGTGCTCGACCAGACGTTCCCTACGATCG
>NW_003303644.1:46276-47289 GCF_000142945.1 Phytophthora infestans T30-4
ACGAGGAGACACTGGAACAGGAAGAGAAGATGCTGGTGCCGGAGGACTTGCTGGTGGCGAAGGAGGCGGGCCGGCAACGATGATTGGGGAAGTCATCATCGGCGAAGGATTTGGCCGAGGTGGAGTCGGAGGACGAGCTGGGCCAAGATTACTCCAGTTCCTGTTTGAATCTTCAACATCTTCGTCATCGAGTATGCTTGAATGATCGGTGGGGGGCGGAACATCACCGCTACCACTGGGAACATCAGGAGAGTCATCCACCGAAGATTCATTGTCATCCACGTCATCTCCATAGTCGTCATCAGCATTCCCATCGTCATCAATCTCCATCGAAAGGTCAGGCGAAGACACGCTTGGTACATCAGCGTGGAAACAGTCGGAGCCGACTTCGAAGACGCGGAAGCTAGTGGAGCAGCCTCAACAGGGGCAGACCCTGCTGTAGAAACCACTCCCGAGACTTCAACTGCCTTGGATGTCGCGGCAGACGCTGAAGCAGACTTGCCTTGTGGGACAGTCTGGTTTGACTCTTCATCTTCGTCACTCGAGCCAAACATGAGCCGCATTTCCTCGGCCTCGCGCAGAGCCTCTTCAGCAGCACGTATGTCGGCTGGAGAAGGTGAAATCGTTGAAGCTGGTGACTTGGCCACATCGTGTGGACCCTGAGGCGGGAGCGAAGGCGCGTCAGGAGAGACAGGGAACATCGTCGTGATCCTCAGGGTTCACGTCCTTACCCGAGGGCTCTGTAGCAGTTTCTTGAACCGAAGGGACGCTGCCTGGATCAGCAGTCCCCATGTCCACGTCACTCTGGGTCGCCGCTGAGGTCGACCACTGCGGGAGTCGAGGCAGACCCTGGTGTAGGAGGGTGCGACCATGAAACTTGGAGAAGACGGAACAGACTTGGACCGAGGTCTTTATATTGACGACGTGAGCGGACTTAACCAGGAATGGAGGGACGGGGGTTTCTTTGCGCTTTCTTCCGAGGCGGCCTTTCTTCCCACGCCTTTCGAACCGAA
>NW_003303644.1:48422-86247 GCF_000142945.1 Phytophthora infestans T30-4
CGTTGAGCTGCACTTGATGGCGAGCCATCGCGGTCAAGTACGAAATAATCGACGTCATCATGTGATGGACGGATGCGTCCGTACTCTCAGCCAGCATGGCGCGCAACGAATCCTCGGTGAGGGGTGGAGGACCACCAGCAGACACAGACGGATCAGCAGGAGCCATCTCCGTGGATTCAGCTACGACAAGAAGTCCCGCTGATGACGCTGCAGTTGAAACGAGTGGGGCAGGCTGAGGGCTGTTCGAACCTCGGTGTCGCCCCCTGTAAAAAAAAGACTAAGGATACATGGTGATGAGCAAGGTACCAAAGTTTCAAGAGGAAGATGAGCTGACTTACCTCCCACTGTTCATGATCATGTCGTCGGCGAGGTTGAAGACGCTGGAGGGCGTGATTATCGGCCCGATTAAGGCGCTTGGCCATCCAGTGACTGGATGGTAAATTGGAGAATGAAGAAATGTCACAACGGGCACCAGCACCGTGGCTTCCATTGCGACAGGGGCAGTTGTGGCGTAGTCATTTCTCCAATGTTGCGGATAATCGCCCGTCGACACAGATGCGACACCGCTCAAGTTGTTCAAGCGACGAACCCTCGGTCTCGTGATGTAACGTGATTTTAAGGTGCAAGAGACTCGACAGCGTCACTTCCAAACACTCAGCGACTATTGGATACGGCCCAGATGTCACTTAATCCAGGCTGTCCTTATTATTAATATTGGACTGGTCGTTCGCATTCTGCGGCCAAGAACTGACCATCTACGGTACGAACCCTCGGTGGCGGTTGGGATGAGTTCGCGGAAGACTCAGCGACCCTTGGAAGACACGTTCACCGTCTGGGACAAGGCGCGAGCCGTTAAAAGATACTCATGCGACGGTGCAGACGACGCTTGGCGTGCAAGAAGATCCATAACGGACAATTGTTCACTTGATATTTGTATACTTAATTAGGACTTCTTATTAGGAATAGACCCGAAAGGGTAAACATAAAAACAGAACAGAATTTCCACTCAAGCACACAGAGCGACGTCCGGCTTCAAGGTAAGCGTCAGGTCAAGCTTGTTTGAGTGTGTTATGCCTGTCGGTGAACTCGAAGCTCTGTAGCGAGGGTTCATCCGGCAAGGCCAAGAGACTTTGTGTATTGGCCGATTACTATCGGGAGGTTTTACGTGACGGCTTATTGTTGCCTATTTGCACGACTGGGAGTGCTTGAATTGCCTCCCTTTTATTTCTTCCAACCGAGTGTTGAACACTCGGTGATCTCGTAAAAGGCTTACCCGTGCCTGGTACCCTTCCGCTGTTGGGACCACGAGGATTCAAAACACCTGCTAGCTTTGCTCGTGCTAGTAGCGTGTTCTTATTTTACTGGTTGGCCTATATAAGTAGTTTACAAGGTCCAGTTTGTCCCGGTGCAAGGGCAGAACTGGGGTCCTCAGGTCCGCCCGAACGATCGTTTACTATCCTAGTAGACGTATTGTTGTGGGAACATCCTAACTACATCTGTAGCTAGAGTTCACGTGGGATTTCCAACACCAGAGATAGCACCCTCCTCCTCCTCTTCCTCCTCCTTCTCCTCCTCTTTATCCGAGGAGTCGAAGAGGCCCCGATGAGAGTGTCGAGTCTCCTTCTCCTCGCGGAGTGGGGACTTAGAAGCCATACGCTTCTTAGAGGGCTTGGCGCCTTCGGCTTTTAGAGGCCTTAGCACGCGCAAGACCCTCGGCAAGCGAGAGACGTTTGCAAAGATTCTCTTCCTCATCGCCACCGGCTTTAGGAGTGCCCTTAGCCTTGACGGCCGGACTCTCAGAGCGCACAGACGGCCTGGGGCTGTGATCACCTTGATCACTAGCGAGCGACTGCACGCTGTCATCCTTGTGCTCACTGGGCACTTGGCTGTGCCCTCCCACAGAGCCCGCAGGAGCATCGTGCGTGCTCTCAGACTCGGCTTCGTCCTCACTGCCAGAGTTGAACTCACGTTTCACGAACCGAGGGGTCCTACGATTGTCTGAGGCCGAGGGCGACGGACTGCGGCGCTTGCTTGCTCGCTTGCCCACAGCCGCGTCACCCGAGGAACCGATTGCCTCGGAGGCCACCTGAGTAGCCTCCTTGAGTGCCGAGCCTTTGCCGTGAGGCTTAGTGCTCTTGGCTTGCGCCTTCCGGCAGCAGCCTTGGAGCGTGTCTTCGCACCGCTCTTTGCAGTGCCACGAGGCATAGTAAATGGTCGAAGTAGAGACCTAGAAGAAAAGCGCACAGACTGCTGCTCGAGGCGTTAACTGTGAAGTGAGCCTCCGGCGCGCTCGCGCGGCCAAGTCGATGGTTTTCGACTTTGAGAATGAAAGTTTGTGACGAACACTTCTTCATTCTGATCGGTCGGTAAACCGAACCTAAGTGGAGGAGGATGTAACGGGGTACGTAGCCCTGAGTGTACCCTGGTTACATGAAGTGTGACACGTCATACTTCGGGATATTTGGTACAAGGTACCAAGGTCGTCCAAAGCCAACCATTGGTTAATGACATTGCATTTCTATAGGTGACTTATAGTTTGTATTAAACCCAAGCTTTATCCACCTATAAATATACTCAGTTTACATTACCATAAATAGGTCACTTCGCTCTCTTTTGATAAAGAGGGGGCCTGTGAACTGCCGTTCACTGAGAGTTTGTATACTCTCGGAAGCTAGCTTCCTCTAGCGCAAGGTGCTGTGTGACCCTGTCACACAACGAATGGCGCAATCGTGCGACAAAGAGGACGAGAAGCGAGAGAGGTATTGTGCCAAGCAGTGAGCAAGCCGTCTTGCATCCAAATTGTGATCCATAGCGGTGGCCAAAATGGAGGATTGTCAGGTGCCCGTCTGGATCTCGATATTAACTCACCAGTAACTCGACAGTACTGGCGAAACTGTAACCTGGGTTACTGGATACAATAGTAACAGTAGAATCAAAAGTACTGGTTACTTTAGTAATAGTAATAGTACTATAGTACTATCTATTCCTGGCGAAGCAAAATACTGATCTACAGTCAGTTGACACTAGTTTAGACAATGTAAACCTACATGTACCTACGCCTCTGTTCACAAAAGTCGCAAAGCATCTATGACCAACGCCGCGCCGCCTGGTCACAACGCATCTACAGTACAGTATAAGCAGTTGACACTAGTTTAGACAATGTAAACCTACATGTACCTACGCCTCTGTTCACAAAAGTCGCAAAGCATCTATGACCAACGCCGCGCCGCCTGGTCACAACGCATCTACAGTATAAGCAGTTGACACTAGTTTAGACAATGTAAACCTACATGAACCTACGCCTCTGTTCACAAAAGTCGCAAAGCATCTATGACCAACGCCGCGCCGCCGCGATGGAAGCGGCCGGCAGAGTTCCTCGTGTACCTGGTCCCCGTGGGCGGCATCCCGTCAGACTTGTTCACATCCTACGCGCGCCTGCTGCAGACCCACAGCGAGCTACCGCTGCGCAGCCTCACGCGTCCTGGGGGCTACGCAGCCGAGTTGTCTCCGTTCCGCGGTCTGGACTGGACTGGCAAGGGCTCACTACGCTTCCACTTCGTTTCAACTGCCGAGCACGTCGAATCATGCGACGGAGAAGATGTACATGTGAGTCGTCGCGTCATCGGCGCATTGGGCGTTTGCCACAGCCCATCACTCACGCTCAGCGGAGGATTACAAGCTGCTCACGCGCAGTTCGAGGCGTCAGTGCGACGATTTCCGGCGCTTCTCATGCACAAACTTTTCGCATTCGAGCACACGTTTGAAGTCGCCACATCCAGCGAGTGTGAGGGACTCAATGACCTCGTCATGTTCCCAGTCCACCACGAACTTGAAGGCACAGGAGAGTCCACCGTGACTCTCCATTTACAGGTCGTTATGGACACACTAGCTGTCAACATCCTTATGGCTTTGGAGAGCGCTATTAGGTCAGCCACGTCCTCTGCTGCTGCGAGTGGGATAATAAAGGGGGGAGACCTCGCCAGTGTCTTATTAGACGTCAACGTGGAGCCACAACAGACGCAAACCATTCAACATTCGGTGTCGTCCCCTCTAGTCCTTTCCCGAGATACTACAACATTCAGTTCAGCTTCCAGTCCGTCCTCTCGCTCGTCTAACTCGTCATTTTCCTCCATACCGCCGCCGTTGGCTGCTGGAGTTTCTGCATTCGACCCGCGGAATCGACGACGGAAACGGCACTTGGCACGTCGAGAAAAACTACTGGGAGACTACAGTGTACTCGCGAGTTGCATCTCAGACGCGATGGATCATTACATTGTAGCAATAGAAATGTTACGAGAAGAAGAACGACGCAGTGGAGGCGCCTCGGGAGACGCTTTATGGCTGGCAGCTGCACTAGAAGGATACGTTTTTTGTCTATACACAGACGTACAGAGCAGATTCTCGGCTGAATTAGTGGAAAAGGCGTCAGAAGCCGTCGCATTCTACGCCAAAGCAGGCACAACAGAGCTGGAAAGCCTTCTAATTGAGAATCTCGGGTGGTATTACGTCGATGTGGCGACTTCGACATTGACACGCACGTCAATGACAGGAGAAGCAAAGTTGTCAGAAAGTGTATGGATCAAGCGATTACTATGGGACGTATTAGAGAGAGGACTGATGCTGTTTCCAGAGCTTCAGCCGCAACGCCAAGTCGAGTTTTTGATCCAGACGAGTCGAATGCTAGAGACTGTGGGTCATCGTCGTCGTGTGGCTCTCTTTCTGCACGAAGCCGCGTCTCTGCTGCTAGCCAGGAATGCACCCAATGTAGACGCGCAGTTAAAGCTGTTGCTATCACCTTCCAGTGTGACGAAAGGGCCTCAGCGACAAAGAGACTTGGAGGCTGCTCTCTTTCTGGAGCGTGCTGCGGCGGAACGGTTGGGTATCCTAGACCGGAGAGACGAGTTGCCATGGGAAGTCACAACTCAATATCGAAGGAACAGGAGGAAGGAATCATTCAACTCTACAACTACTCTGGATAATTCCTGGCTGATCATACGCTTCCATGTACTACGACAGCTCCTGACCATTGCAAGGATGCTGGGAGACGCATTACTCGTCGGGAAATACTGCCTTGAGCTGCTAGAAATGCTGGTGTGGTGTGATTCCATCGCATCTGTGGACCCTTCTCAGTCCTCACCGCTGCTAGTGGACCATCTCCAACACCCTGCTACTTCTCTTCGTGTGGCTCATCCTCCCATCGAAAGGACAGCAGCAGGTCTTCATGCAAGGAGTAGCGTGTATTCCTCTCCCCCGCCAGGTATTGACACGAGAGTGAGACGCAACTTTATCAATTCTCCATCAACCACCATGTCCAATGCAGCGGCTTCTTTACAGTTAACGCTGACCAACACACCTCGAATCCTAGCGACGCCAAGACAGCAATTTTCCGCTGCGGTGAATGCGATTTCTACTAAGGCATCGCCAGCGTTTACTCCGTTTTCTCATGCACATCACCAGCTCAATGGAGCCCTGACAAGCCGCGCAAGCGGCACAGAAGATCGTACACAACATGATGGAAAGGAGTTTGGCGTTAACGGAGACGGTGGGTCCAAGAGTTCTCGAGTTCTGGGTAGGAACGAAGGGGAGACTGATGCTGCTGGAGCAGTCACAGCAGCTGGCTTAGTGTGGAATTTACGATCAAGGGCAGAGATTGCCATGGTTGAACGAAATCTGCTGAAAATTCTGGAGGCGGTCTGCACAGCGCTGCGTCCAAGTGAGCAAACAAAGCTGCCTACCTTCCTCCACGTGGATAAACTAAAGTTGCGCTCAAGTTGCAACTCGCAGCATCCTTTTTTCCCCAGAGAGACTGCTCTCGAGATGTTTGGAGTGCAGTCAGCGTCTGGTCAACTATCGGTCAAATCCGATTTCTTCTATTCTCCATTCGAGAAGAAGAAGATGAAGCGGAAGACTGGAGATAGTGGAGAAGAGGACGACAGTGAGGACGCGCCCGCGATGTACGAAAGGGGATTTCCAGTTCACGAGCGAATTGAGCTTCAATTGACCTTATCCAACCCAACGGGGGTCGCTGTTAAGCTTCAGGAAGTGAAAGCGTGGGTCACATTCGCTGAGAATGACCACAGCACCAGCACAGCTACAAAAGATGGATATATCGAGTGCTATCCATGCTTTTTCACGTTAGAACCATATCAGAAACGCAAGACGGTGGTGCTGGGGCTTCAACCGCTGAAAGTGGGGACATTCCATGTTCGCGGCTGCTTCATCAAGGCCCTCAACATCCAGACTTCCTTCTACCTACGAGACCCTGTCAATGTCCGCGTTGTAGGTGAGTTGCCAGTGGTTTCACTTTCTCTTCGAGAGCATGGAACAATGGCGCTATTGGATGGGAAGAGGGCTGCAGCAGAACTGGCAACCTCTAAGATGCAGATGGCGATACTTGCTTCCGAGACAAGACGCTGTATGCTTCGTGCTCGTAGCACTGGCAACCGCCCTATCACCAACTACAGACTGGCGGTCACGCTTCAACATCGTCGTGCAGAGAAGAAAACATGTGTGGTTTTCAATAACTTACCGTCGACAACAGATGGTAGCAGTGTCAACGGTAGAGCTGGTGCGTCTCCAATCGGAAAAATCGAGACGAAAGCTCTTGCACTGAGATGTGGCAAAGTGGTGTCGTCCCCACTCCCGCTAACAAGCGGCGACTTTGTGAGTATTCCTTTCGACGTATCCCTTTACGGACAACAGGAGGCGATGGATGAGGATATCCAGATTGAGTGGAGTTTTGTATATGCTGATGAGACTGGCACCTCGGTGGATGCTGTCTTTTATCGAGAGGCTAAGCTGACATTGCAGCTGCTGCCACTACCGTCGCTCATGCTTCAGGCGGTGGCGGTACTACCGTGCAGCTCGGAACATTTTCCGAAATGCCGAATAGAGGGAGGCAACGCAGAGGCGGTGACAACGGACCATTTGTATTGTGCCGTCCTGGTCCAGGTCGTTAATCCGACTGAAACAACCTTCCGATTCCGACTGCGCCGTGACCTTGACGACAGCGGAGATGCCATCTGTGAGGCGGAGATTGGTCGCCAATGCTCGCGCCGGTTTGTGGTCGAAGCTCCGCGCTTGCAGGCGTTTCCCTGCTTGGTCGATGTGCTGAATGATCTGCTAGAGATGGAGTGGGAAACGTATTTCGGAACACGGGGACGTCTGCTCTGTGAGGGCGTCCATGTCGGATCGAGTGCTGAGCAGGAGCAGATGACACTTGAGCTTTTGATACCGCCAATCAGCTTCAAGGTTCAATCTCCACTCGAGGAGGTCGCGTCAGCTGTGGCACGTGAAGAGCAGAATGGAGGTGTGAGCAAGCCCAAGCACGGAAGATATCGGAGCTTGTCACTTCATCCGTTGAGTTTCTTCCAAATGACCCATTTAACTGTCGGACATCGGGTGTTGGAGACCAAACTGTTCCAATATGTTCCCATTACTGTCACAATCCAGCGAGCAGAAATCACCGGAGAGCAGTCAGTATCAGGTGTGGAGGTTGAGGTGCGAGTTACAGAGGAAGACGATGGCTTTGAGAACAGTGACCAAGTGATGGTTGTGGGACTATTGAAGACCCACGTCCGATGGGATGACCCGACGGATCGAAGTGCTAAGTTCCACGAGGTTCAGTGTGTGTTTCTGTCGGAGGGAAACTTTTGCGTCGCTGTGTGTGGTCGAGTACTTGACCAGGATGTGAAGCCAATAGGCGGAGCGGTTTGGGCTCACCAGCCAATGCATGTCCGCGTCCGATCGGACGACGCGGAGAAGACCACGAGTACTATTTATTAAAACGAAAGGGTGTAACTTGAAGTTGAACATTCACTCTGATAGAATGATGGTCAAACTTCAACGTGATCTTTTAAATAGGATTTGAAACGTGTGTTCTAAAATTATACTGAAGTATTTTATTATTGTGACCCGTCGAAATAGCCACGCCATCGAAATGGTGCGTACGGAGGTGGTCGCGAGCGACTACTTCCAGATCCCGCCAGCTGCTTTGGGATGAGTTGAAGATCAATGTGCGCGCGACAGAAGAAGATGAGCTGCGAAAGGGCCATCGGAAGCCACCTGATCGAAGGAAACGAGGTTTAAACTTGTCTTCGTTGCAAGGAATTAGGCAGACTGTATCATTAAAATTGATGGGCTTCGGCAGGATTTACGTCAGGAACTTGCGGTGTTAGTCCAGGTCTTGGCCGAATTTCAGCAGCAAAATGATGACATCCGGGTGCGATTTCGGTGGATAATACCATAACTTTTGGCTAACACTGACCACGGTATTCAACGACAGGGTGCTCTAGCAAAGCGGCCTCGTATCCCCGAGCCCCCTGGGCGTACTTTACTGATCGAAAAGTTAAAACTAATGGCTGCAGACATGGTCGGCCACTCGTGTGCTGTCACTATTCAGTCTTCTAAAGCCGCGGAGGTGCTAGACTACGTGCTATCAACCGATGATAAGTCTAATCCCTACAACCATCGATCGCCGATGACACCTAAAATGGAGGATACATCACCTAGACCAGGCTCAAGCGATCAGGCAGACGGGGTTATCCTTCGCCCCCGAACGGCAAGCAGTAAGCGTCCAATGACTTCCAACTCTCAGCGACCAGTATCCCGAGGCTCGACAATTTCACTCTCGTCGATTGCTGCGTTGTTTGAGAGCCCAGAGGTGAGGCTGATGCTTGGATACAGTGATTGTTATTTCAGTAATGATGCTTACATGATGATGCAGATGCACCAGCGCTTAAACCTTGATGAAATCGACGGAATCAAGGAAGACTTACGCGAGGCATTAAATGAGGAGCGCCAACTGCTTCTCGAGGACATCGATTTTATTCAGGTATTGGTATTTGAGCTTGCCTCTTATTTCATCAGCTAGTGAGTGAGGGATGATCTGATTCGCAGGGCTGTCTCGAAATGGAAAAAGATCTCATTGACGACGACCGGAGAAAAGTTGCTGATGCTAAGCCACCACCACCACTTAGAGATTTGCATGAACTTCATATGAGTTAGAAAAAAACACTAGAAGACCAGGTAAATATTTCAATGCTGTGCAACTTGAGACAAAAACTGATTGTGTTATCTACTGCTCTATAGGAGGCAGTCGGAAGAATGGAGACCATACTCAACAAAGCAAACGACTCAACCTCCCGTTTGGGCAATCGGTAAGAATTGATGAGCGACACAAAAGAAATGTGATCTCATTCCGAAACGTTTTATCATACAGGCTCAACCCTGTACCCCCACCGTCGTATACGGAATCTCCAGCAAGCTCACGTTGCCCTCTTCCGTCTCATAGGGCTTTACCATCTCCTTCACTAGCGCGAACTGATTCAGCAACACGGATACTTAAGATTCGGCACATGGTGCAAGAGTCCCGCGACGAACCTTATTTATCATAATATCTTCCAACCTGTGTATGAGCACCACAAACTATACTGCTCATTTTTTTATTATACTGCTCAGCTGCTAGAGTGAGCGATTTATTCCTTTTCATCGACAGCCTGCAGCCCAATCTCGGTGAACTCGAGGTTGTTGTCAAGCACCTTGCGGTCGGACGCCTTCAATTTGGATGGGACAATGACTTCAGCAGGTCGAGATGGACGCAGCGAGTCGCCATCGAAGGCCTCGCCAATAACTTTGATGGGGTTGGATCGGCCTCGGTCTAGAATATCTTTCAAGACGACAGGAATCTCGTCGGATCGAGATTGTATCGCATCGTGAAGCTGGGAAGCGAGTGCAACATACATCTGGAATATGTCACCGCAATAACAACTCACGTAAAGACACACCCACACATAAGTAACTCGAGACTTACAGTTCTTACCCTGTTCATTCCGACCAACACACTCGATTGCTTGTTGCATTCGGGATATAGAGCTCCACTCCGCAATGCCACAACACATTGCAGTGTTATATTGATAAGCACACAGGCAAAGGGGAAGTGGCGTGTTGGATGTTGCGAAAGAGCGTGAAATCGAAGAGCAAGATCACGAAAAGTCTCGACCAAGTTGAGAATTTGAAGCAGTGAGAGCACGCCGCATCCACGCAAGTCCGTCGAGGGGTCAGATCCCTGAAATCCAATGTCTTCCCAGTGTCTTCCGATCAGGAGAACGTCCCGTGTATTTTTCGTGAGTTTTTTGTAGATAGTTTGTAATATCCCAACCACAATCTCATTGTGAGCGTCGAACGCAGTCGCGGCAATGCAAAAGACGCGATCACGCTCGTCGATTGCACCGGGGAAAGTGAGACGAGGACGCGATAGGCATTTCATACACGAGCCACGACTGAAATCTTCCGAGACAATGATGTCTCTGTGCTGCATGACATCTGGAGTCTCGGCGTAGTACTTTGCTGCTTCAGTGTACGATACTATCGCTGTTTCTGGGCTGTCGCCAGCGTTTGCAGACTGAGATTGTCTGTGTTGCACCAGTTTGATTTCCCTCCACTCCGCCGACTCATCGACATCACGTTTTTCGGAAGTGGCCTTCGTATCTGGTGCGTTATCACAAGCAACGCTCGCCTCTCTTCCATCGTTGTGTGCCTTTTCCTCCCCCTCACTATCCTCGTCATCAGCTTCCTCTATTATAGTTTCAGTCTTTCCTGATATTGGGCTAAAAATCCTTCCCATGACAGACGAGCGACTTGATTCAGCTTCCGTACTGTTCTTTTTTTCTTCGTCCATAAGAACTTCTTGGTCTCCCAGACCTCGTTTGTAGATGCTGTGGAGCTCAGCGAGCGACAGTGCATCAGCGTCTTTATATGCTGTCGCATCAGGCTGCGTGGAGTCCATAGCTTGGTCGCTTTCATTGAGCTTCTTCTCTTCGTCCGTTGCCCGCTTGAGTTCCTTCAGAAGCTCTTCCTCCTCCTTTCGCTTTTTTACCTCGAGCGATTCTCTGCGCGCTTTTATAGAAACTTCCGACAGCACACTCAAATCGTTCTCGAGGTTCACATCAAACGCAAATTCATCGTCCTCTGCGGTACCAATAGTTTTACTGGGACTCGCCCCAGTTGTAGCAACGGAGAAAGGAAACGTCGCTTGTAAGCTCCATCTCCTTCTCAAATTCTCGTTCATCCGGGAAAGCTGGACCACTGGGAAGCGTATATTTACCCTCGTCTTCATCAGCGCCAGGCTCATCCATTATCTTTCGCAGGCTCTGGTACGAAATTCCAAATGTTGCGTCAGAAAGGAGTTTGCCAGCGTTAGAGCCCCCAGCGATTCTGTGGATGTCGGAGAACGGGCTGCCGGGCTCCAGTGTCGCAACGTGGGCAACACAAACTTCTCCACTAAATGAAAGGTCAATCGCGCTTGGGCCATCATCTTTGCTGCTCGGGGGTGCCTTCAGAAGTGCGTTTTTATCTGCATCAGAGCTGCTCTCTTCCTTAGACCCGCGCTCTTTTTCTTCAATATGAAGACTACCAATTACCGTTGCGTCAACCTCCAGCACATCTTCATCGTCATCTTCTGGACCACCTAGCTGTAACGGGGGTCGTAATTGAGATGTTTCGCCTTCATCTTCATCCTGAGAATCATCTGAATCGTCGTTGTCGTCCTCAACAGTATTAATGGAGCCAACAATGACAGGAACACAAGTTGGTGCTGGTGGAGGCAGAGCGATTTTTAATGCTTCATTAACTTCTTCTTGAACTTGAGGAGGTGGAAGCATTTCCGGACTTTCCACTTCAGTATCCATTGCCTCATTTTGCCCAAAGTCGGTATTCGGAGTGGAGACTACAGCGACATCGAGACTTTCGTCCACTTCAGTATCAGCTTCGTCGTCCCTGGCTTCGACTTGTACCGGAAGTTCGTGCTCTTCCGCATCATTTACGACTTTCTCTTCGTTTTGAATAAGTTTCTGTGAAGATTTCAGTTGTTCTTCTTCGGTTGGGATAGCTGCCTCATTCTCGTTTGTTTCTCTCGATCGTTCAGATGCGTCTTCATTGTCTGCGCTCGATGCTAAATCAAGAACCGCTTGAACCACCACATCACTCGACAGCGGCGAGAAATACCCCATTGGAGCTGGTTCTTGCAAAGCCAGGTCGTCCTCGCCGTCCACATCACGCAGTAGGTCTATATGGATATCAGTAGCAAATGTCTCGTGATCTACAACTTCTATTTGGTTTAAGCCAAACATACCCACCATCCAGAACATCCACATCTGAAGGACTGCTAGACTCCATTGCAATTCATGCAACAACTTCTCGGAGTTTCTCCTTCCCTTTGTGTTGCCTAGAGTTGAAACGGTCTTGCCCTTTCACACCCATGTTGCACCAAGGTCGCACAACATACCTTTTTTGTCAAAGCCCTTAGAGCATCTACCAACAAATGCGCAAAAATGATCTTCGTAGTGCAATTAGAAAACTGTAGTTGCTGGAGCTTATGGAGCTATTTTTCGTGCTTAAGGCGCCCGAATTGTACATCGTAACCCTTTGCTCCAAAAAGCGAAGCACAATGAGTATTTCAGCGAGCGGTTTGCTCCAAGGAGCAAAACACCAGGACCCTCTATGATCTTATGCACTAAAGCGCGTTGAAGATGGCCTGGTTTCCATTGGATTCCGCACTCCGCACTCCACTGCGCATTCCGCACTCCACTGCGCATTCCGCACTCGGCAGCACCATGGAGCACAAGGCAGCACACAGTCTCTCTAAAGTTCGAGCGCCATTCCGACCGCCCACGAGGGCTACAAAATGTTCTTCTGCAGAAGGAGTTCAAGACGCAGAACCAGCAACAAAGAAGCAGGCAACTACGAGGGCGCAGGCAGAGGCAAACGTTTCAGAGAGCTCTTTAACGACGGCAGTAGATCGTGTCTGGTAGCCTCAAAGCGACGTCTAACTCCTCGATCTCATCCGGTAAGAACCGAAGCCGGCACTTACATAGTGCTGGACTGATTCCGGCCAAGCAAAATGTTATGGACACGACAGGAACGCGGTCGTTGATGGCTCGCATGCACATGAATCGAGCCAGATGATGAAGCACTTCACCGAAGTCCAACCCAAGCGCAAGCATGGCCGCTATGAGCACCTTCAGATCGTCTACCTTGACGTCCAACCGCGTGGAGTGATACATCTGAGATTTAATAAGGAGTACAGTGATATCTCGATTTTACTCTCGCCTAAGCTACAGTTCAATTTTTTGGAGTTGGAGCTGCCTCTTGGAGCATCTCCAAATAGCTCCAGACCAAAATAGCTCCAGACCAAAATAGCTCCAAGCAACCCCAGTTCTCTATTACTCTGTACGAGCCTCCCGTATTGCACACGCAGTGTAACCACCCTAATTGGTCTCGTAGGCCACTTCCTTCACGGCCCGACCACAAAATAGCTTTATGTAGCCTTAGCACATGTACATGCATTATATTACCCAGCGTATTGGATATTAGACGTTTCCACGGGCACGCTAGCACGCTGGATGGCGGGACCAAAAGCTCCAGGATCTGGTCGACAGTGCTTGGAAAGGGGAAAGTCTGGAAGTGGTGTTCACCTCTAACCGCTAAGCACATCGACCTCACCGATCCTACATACATTATAAATATATGAATGGCCTCAACATCTTATCTACTCCTAGAATAGACGCAAGCGTAAGAATGGAAGGCCTCCTTCGACACGCCCCCTTGCTCGCGTCACCTGCGAGTATGAACACAGCTCAGCGCCATCGCGTTTACAATCACCGAAAATATGGGTACGAACGTTGCATGCCATATGTACAGTACGCGATCGTTGCGTTTACTGTCACACCACGAACAACATGCTAGCGAACTCGAACATGTCACGGTCTTCGGCTAGAGGAAGGACTCGCTATTCGGGACGACTGCCTACGGCAATTTAGCGAGCGGCGTAAGAAGAGTGTCAGGCCCGATCAGTCTCGTTCCCCGTCGCCGACTACCTCGTCCCTAGTCTAAAATGGAACGAAGGAGTTTAGTCAGTGGTACGCTGACTCGGTTTACGAACGACAACTAGAGATACTGGTGTTGGTAGGAGGTACTTTGGCAAGTTAGAGGGCTGGGGAGAGAGCTCTCAGTCGTGAATTTCCTTCTTTTACGAGAAGTGCTCAAGAAAAACAAATACGAAACAAGTATATTTTACACATCTAATACGTCTAAGTTCCTACGTCGGCTTTCACAAGATACACGACCCCGACAAGAGAAGGAGACCGCGACAATTTGGTGGAGAAGCAGGGTATCTTCTAGCCAATTTTCGTAGGAACGTAATAGAGAAGAAGCGGAGAGAGCCGCTTGGAATACCTTAGCGTCGAAGTACTCGGGCGAAGGTGCGAGGGAGCCGGGACGAGATGAGCTCCCTAAACTGGAACGATCCAATAGAGGACGAAGAGCAGCGCCTCGCACGGATCGTGGCGAATGCTGACGAGGACCAGATCGCGGACGCCCCAGCTGCGAAAGGGGGAGGCGGCGAAGTGAATCCCCGAACGCATGGTGAATCCAAAGAGACGGCTGAGATCCGAACGGAACGAGCGGTAGAAGGGCTGAGGGAACGAGCGGCCCAGGAGGACGACGAAAGCTTGTTTGGAGCGTCACCACGAGCCGAGGAGAACCGAAGAATGTTCATGACGATGTTGGGGACACCCCAGGGCAGAGCCAGCTTCCAAGCGCTCCTCGGGACTCTATAAGATCGACCGACTCCCAGAGAGGAGCAGGCGCGGTCACGAGAGGCAAGAGAGACCGAGACGACGTGTTCTGGAACGTGGAGGGGAGTGTCGTTCTCGCTGGATCCGTCCCGACCATCGCTAACTCACGTGGTTGAGACTAAGCGGGAGGCGCCCTCGGCGGCGACAGCTGAAAACTTGCAGGAAGAGGATGTTGGAGGACTGTATGAGAGCGACGTTCCTGCATCTTGGTCGCGCGTTCGAAGTACGACTAACTTCCAAGCTGGACCGTTGAGCAGAGTGGAACGTCACTGGGCGTCAAGTGCGACTTTGCAAGCGCCTACCACGACGGTACGCCGTGGAACGACTCCTGCTAGTCCAAACGCGATGCCGACGAACCGAGGAACGACGCCCACGAATTTTGGAACGATCCCTGCGAGGGACGGAACGACGCCTACGAGTGAAGGGACGGCGAAGGTGGACCCGGCTCTTCAAGCCTTTATCGTCAACACCATCGGCCAGGCCATGCAGCAAATGGCTATGTCAAGTGTGTCTGTAGGGGCTCAACCCCCTTCGTCGAAAGGCCAAGGGTCAATAGAGTTGGAGGCTCTGCCTCGACACTCGATGAACGAGTTAGATCGACTGCTGGAGTCCCCGAGGAGTGGAACCCGTAGTCCCGCGAGAGGAGATACCGTGTATCGGTCAAACCCTGAAGTTCGAACCGGCGGACCCTCGTCTCCTATCCCTTTGTATGAGAAGGCTTCCGACCGAGCACCCCGAACGTACGAAGGAAGCGGAGCGTATGGCACGCCGAGACAATACTCGTCCTCGAATCCGTATGGTCCGATGTTACCGCCGGACTGGAACCCGATTGAGATGCCTCCTACTTACCCGTCCACGCCTATGACTACGCCTGCAATGCCGACCGGAACGTGAACGGAGAGAACGCTGAATTGGGGAACGAAGCCTCATCGACGAAAGATCGTTCCAAGGTCACGAAGGAGACCCGAGGCTCAGTAGAAACGTGTCTCGGGTCTGACCGAGAACGATACCCGAAATATGCGACGCCTCACCCAACTGCTCCCATGGCCTAATATGCGGGACGTGAGCCGCATGACTATGGCCGAGGGCTCGCTCCGATGGTGGGAATTCCGAACGAATTGAGGAACGCAGTCAAGGTGATCGTTCCATTTTATTCGGACACGGCCTCGAGTGAACGAGCTGCCGCGTTTTGGCGCTCGTTCGAGAAGTGTATGATGGTCTTGGACGATCAACTGCGCTTGACGGCTTTCGAACAGTGCCTGAAGGGCAAAAAGGGACAAGAATGGTGGTACAACTCGAGAATCCATAACTTTGAGTCGCCGTTCCAGATTTCACAACCGGTTCGTTTGCCTGACTCCGGCCCAAACCTGGACCCGCCTTAAGACGGCAGCTAGGAAACGAGGCGAGTCTGCCGAGGAATGGGGCGATCGACTCGAGACGATATGCGACGCGCTGAACTTACCCGAACCCCGCATGAGGTACGAGTTCTTCCTTGAGGGAATAAGGAACAAGCAGATGCGAGCGGTGCTGAACAGTAGCATGATTGGGTCTATTGAGCAAGCCTGTCGTATTCTGTTGTTCAAGAATCTTCACCTGCCTATCGAAGAGGACGATGAATTTCGCGAGGTTGGAATGAAGCCTCTGAGCACGAAGAATGTACCCTCGACGGAGTTACAAGTACTTCAGGAATTGCAACTACTAAATCGGAGCGTGCAAAAACATTTTGGAACGAGCGATGGATACATAGGTGCAGTGACTCTGAATGATCAGAAACCGACTAGTCCTTCTAACGGCGGATTGAGTGCTGAACTGGGGCCTCCCAACATTTGTATGGGCCCCGACACTCGTACCGCGGAAGGAGAAGTGGTGTGCGGACGCTGCGAACGAAAAGGGTGTGGTCGAGAGACGTGTCCTCGCGCGAGAGGGCTGTGTAATCGCTGTCACCAACTTGGTCACTACTCCATGGAGTGTAGTTTGCCTAGGAGAACGAGTGGGAATCGATTTGGAGATCGCCGACCCGCGGAGTGTTTCTTCTGTCGACAATCGGGTCATGGCGTGAACCAACTGTCCCGAGATCGAAAAACTACGTAGTCTCTCGAGAAATGCCGTAGCAAGTGGAACGATGACTGCTCAAAGTTCGGCTATACCGACTGGAATGTCCCGACAATGAAGGGGGCAAGAGGGAGGGGAAAGAAGTGTCGCTCTTTCCTCTTGCCAGGTTGGCGACACAAAAGAAGATGAAGGTTCACAGCTAAGTGGATTTGGTGGACCTGAGAGGGCTCCCGAGGTTGGTGTGAATACTGGAGTAAACGCTCGAAGCGTTCCCGTTGCGAGCGTGACGACTGAAAATGCGGATGCTGTGATTGGAACGAGCAGTCTAACGGAACGGACTGGTTCAAGGTACGAAAGAGAAGAGGAAGTCTCTACGAGGGGACCGGAAGTGGGGATGGAACGAGAGGGAGGAGCAACGGAAAGCTCCTTGGTAACATTGGAGAGTGAAGGTGGAACGAAGAATCGTTCCAATTGCGCACAGGACGTCGATCAAGGGACAACGGAACGTCCCGAGGATGCGTTGAAGACCCAGGAAGGAGCAACGGAAAGCTCCTTGGTAACATTGGAGAGTGAAGGTGGAACGAAGGATCGTTCCAATTGCGCACAGGACGTCGATCAAGGGACAACGGAACGTCCCAAGGATGCGTTGAAGACCCAGGAAGAGTGCGGCGGAAGAACGGAAACGGACGAGTTGTCCGACGCGTCTACACGGGATAAACAGGCACTCGAGTTAAAGACGGAAGACGTGGTATGCGTCAGAACTAACCTGTTTGCGGCCGTGATCGGAGTAGTAGATGTGTAATGGGCTCTCCCAAGCTGCATATGTAGGTAGTTTTATAGGTTCTTTGTAGTGGTTCACACCATTACATAAGTAGGTAGATTTGCATTACAAAAGTAGGTGCAGCAGCACACGAGTAGCGTGTGCTGAACTGCCGTCACCTTATTGGTTGAAATATGGGGAGCCAGACCCATAATCAACCAATAAGGAGTTGACGTGTATTTGAGTGGTCAGGGCAAGCTGCCCTGGACCTAAATAAAAACAGAGTTGATTTTCCTTCAGACTAAGTACTTGGTTTCAGTATCACTGAACTTGTACGCTTCCTCATCACTACGTGTAAGCAAGTAACGGACACCCCAGGCCCGTTACACCTGGTAGCACTTTGTAGTCCTTCCCATGACCAAGTTCACGATGAGCCAAGGTATGACGTCTGAAACTCCAGGGCCGACCCTGGAACATGCTGCTTTCCCTCATCTCACTCGTGTCGAGTGGGAAGCCCTTCACCGCCTCGCGGCGGTGTCTGGTGAGGCTGTAATCGCGTCGCTGCTGAGCTCAGCGACGTCCGACCAATAACGCCAAGCAGCCCAAGAGTTCATGGAACGCGAGCTAGCCGATGCGAATCGGCGAGCAACAACTCCCGCGCGTTCCTCGAAAAATGATGTCGTGAAGCTAGAGACGTCTACCTACTCCGGTGAAGGAGCGAATCGCCTCCCGCTGAACCGGTGGTTTCGCGAGGTCGACATCGCGATTGCTTTGAGAATGATCGAAGCGCAAGGGACAAAGGTCAATTTCTTATTGTCCCGGTTGTCCGGGAAGGCCAAGGAATGGGCCCTCGGTAAACTTGTCGTTGATCACGACGCATTCCCCACTCTAGAGTCTCTCCAGAAAGATCTCAGGCTCGCGTTCGAGCCACCTCAAGACGAATCCCGCGTGCGTGCCGAGTTCTTCGCCCTTCGTCAAGGCAAAATGACTATGCGCGACTACGTTCAAAAGACTCGCCACCTCGCGTCATGCATCGTGACAAATCCGATTGACGCAGCATCGCAGGTCCATGTATTCGTATTCGGCATGCGTGAAGGCATGACACGGTACTGCCTGACCCGAGCGGAACCTTCCTCTCTCGAGGAAGCATTCGCCCTCGCGTTACGCGAAGACTACGTTGTGGCGGCGTCTTACGCGCACGCGATGTCAACGGCAGCTCGTGAGTCAGCCCCCGAGCCCATGGAGATCGACGCGATTGACGCATCGAATAATCATCGTCAGTCGACTCCTCGTGGGCCCAACGGCCGTCCTAATCGCCCGCTCACTTGCTTCCGCTGCTGGAAGATCGGTCATCGCGCGGCGGAATGCCGCGCGCCAGCGCCGGTACTCGCGCACACCGCTGAAGTCTCACCTGCCGTTCAGTCAAAAAACGGTCAGGGCCAGTAGGTGCGGGGCGCCCTACTGGCTGGAATGGAGGTCCGGGCCCCCCGGTGGCTACCCAACCTTCTAGCCCTCCTGTGCTCCACGCACACTTTAATGCCACCACCACGTCGGGCGACTCGAGGCTGATCATCGTCAGTCTTCATGTCGCCGGCGCCCGGCGACCACTTCGCGCGCTCCTGGACTCAGGAGCGTCGAATAACTTCTTTCGCGAATCGTGCTTATCGATGCTTCCAAGAGAGATCGCAGTCCGTAATGGTCGAGGTCAGGTCGTCGTCAAACTTGCTGACGGAAAGCCACGCCGCGTTGCGCGGCGCGAAATCACGTTGCCATACACATTCGACGGCTTCCGCAGCAACGACGACTTCCTCGTGATTGAGATGAACTACGCGTTCGACTGCATCTTGGGTATCCCGTGGTTGTCACGATATCAACCAGAGATTGACTGGTTGACTCGGTCGGTTAAACACCGCTCTGGCTTCGATGTGAGTGAGGTGTTCACACACCTTCTGGTTGCCCAGAAGGACTGGCCCCATGTCAGGGTCGTGGACCGGTTGTCCACAATGCAGGTTGAGCAGAGAGCGAGCGCTGGCCCTCTCTGTTTGTCTTGCACAGCGCTGTTGCGCGAAAACCCCTCGCTGCGAAGCGAGGTTGTTAACACTTTGGCGGTAGAGCAGGGGCTCCCGCAATCCGAGCAGGCGGTCGAGCATGAGTTCCCGTCACGCAACACGGCAGTCGAGCATGAGCTCCCGTCACGCAACACGACGGTCGAGCATGGGTTCCCGTCACGCAACACGGCGGTCGAGCATGAGTTCCCGTCACGCAACACGACGGTCGAGCATGAGTTCCCGTCACGCAACACGACGGTCGAGCATGGGTTCCCGCAACACACCAAGGCGGTTGAGCATGGGTTCCCGCCAAACACTCTAGCGGTTGAGCAGAGGTTCCCGCAACGCGATTCGGCGGTCGAGCAGTTGGAGCTCCCGTCATCCACAGCGGTGGTCGAGCAGTTGACACTCCCACCGGCTACGACGGCGATCGAGCAGGGGCTCTCGCCAGTCGATGGCGCGGTCGAGCATCGAGAGCTCCCGCGCACTACCGACACGGTTGATGGTGCCCCTCCGTGTCTAGAGGGGGGTGATCCCTCGTATAGCGATAGCGAGTCTTCTGTCTCGAGCAGCGGTTCGAGACGCCGCAAGAAGAAATCCAAGCGACGCCGCCTTAAGCGACGTGGTCAGCCCACCGCCGATATCGCAGTGAATGAGTCCATACACGTCCTGGAACACGTGGAAGGAGGCGTCGTTCGCTCACGCACACTTGACATTGAGAGCCCACCTCGCGAAGCTTCTTCCATCACACGCCTTCCGGGTCTTTCCTGGAAGCATTTTCTGCGCGATCTGAAGTCAGGAGACATCGAGCAGGTCTGCTTGATCACCGAGTCTGCCTCGGCGGAAGAGATCCACACGGTCGCTACCGACAATCTTCCACTTCGTCCAAAGAACGCTGAGCCGAAGTCGGCGCGCGAAGAGCGCTTCGCTGCCCAGTCGTGGGAGTCACTCCGCGACTCGGGCAATCCAGTATACGACACCGTTCGCGAGTTCGCGGATGTTTTTCCCGACAAGATTCCAGCTGAGCTCCCTGCTGACAGAGGCATTCGCCATGAGATTGATCTCACGCCGGGTTCCAAGTACTGTGTGACGCGACAGTGGCCCCTCCCACGCGATCAGGTTAAAGCCATTGACGACTTCTTCGAGAGCCGCCGCAAAGCGGGTCACGTGCGCGAGAGTACCTCGCCACACTCGAGTCCGACGTTCTGCGTGAAGAAAACCCCGGGTGTTTGGCGCATTGTTCACGCTTTTAACAAGCTAAACGACGCCACCATTCCAGCACAAACGCCGATCCCTCGGAAAGATATGGTACTTGACACCATGGGCCGCAGTTTTATTTTCAGCACCATCGACCTGACCGATGGCTTCTATCAGATCTTGATGCGACTCAGCGACGTCCCGCTCACAGCGGTGAGCACTCCCAGCGGGATGCTGTGGGAGTGGCTTGTCATGCCGCAGGGCCTGAAAAACGCACCAGCCACGTTCAATCGCATGGTTTCCCACGTTCTGCGCCCACTTCGCGACTTCGCTCCGAGCTACTTCGATGACATCTTCGTTCACAGCCGCGCTGAGGGCGATCTCAGCGCCACAGAAGTTCACTTAAATCACTTACGACAAGTGTTCCAAGTCATGCGCGAAAACAAACTGTACGCGAACTTGAAGAAGTGCATCTTCTGTGCCCCGGAAATTCCGGTGCTTGGCTGTTATGTGAGCAAAAATGGTGTCCGAGCGGATCCTGAGAAGGTCTCGTCCATTTGTGCGTGGCCCACGCCGCAGAATCAGACTGAATTGCGCCAGTGGCTTGGCCTCGCAAATTATCTCCACAAGTACACGAAAAATTACGCTGGTCTGATCCAGCCATTGTCTTCATTGCTGAAGAAAGACATCACGTGGTCGTGGACTCCCGAACATCAGTCAGCCTTTAATGCAGTGAAGAAAAGCTTGGCGGAGGCCCCAATCCTGGCGCTTCCAGATGATGCAAAGCCATTCCACGTTGTTTGCGACGCGAGCGACTTCGCCATCGGCTGTGCACTGATGCAATTCGACGACGAAGGTCGCGAACGCGTCGTGAGCTACCAATCCAGACAGATGAAGCCCGCTGAGAAGAATTATCCGGTCCACGACAAGGAACTCCTTGCGATGCGCTACGCACTGATCAAATTCAGAGTGTACTTACTCGGTGAGCAGACATTCGCGATCTACACAGATCACGCGTCGCTGCGAACAGCGACGAAGAGCCCTCATCTCTCTCAGCGCATGGCACGATGGCTGTCATTCTTCTCCGAGTACAACTTCGTCGTTCACTACAAGCCAGGCAAGAATAACATCCTTGCGGATGCCCTATCTCGGCGCCCCGATTACGATCCACGCCGAAATTTGGGTCGTCAGTCACTTGAAGACGCGGACGACGACGAATTGGACTGCGCCACATGTGTGGCTGCAGGTGTGAACCTGATGACGGCGGTATCTCCAATACTTCCCCTGCGGGAAGAGATCTCTGCCGCGTATCGAGATGACTCGATATATGCCGGTATCCTGGAACACCTTCGCACACCAAGTGATGCCACGCTAAAGACACTGAGCCGCTCCACGCGCGACCAGATTCACAGATACCAACTTGACGGTGATCTACTGATGTACAGTATCGATCGATTCGATGCTCCTCGCGTCGTTGTCCCCAACGACCCCGATCTACGCGCAAGAATTATACACGAATTCCATGACGCTCCAGTGGGTGGCCACTTGGGCCGTGAGAAGACTTTCGCAGCGGTATCCCGCGACTTCTACTGGCCTCACCTATACAAGTGGGTGCGCAAGTGGGTCCGCTCCTGCGAAACTTGTCAACGCGTTAAGCCGTCACCGTCATCGCAAGCTCCGCTGCGTTCTCTCCCTCTGGCGACAGAGGCGTGGCGCTCTGTGTCAATGGACTTCATATTCGGTCTTCCACCCGATACTGACGGTCGTACTGGTGTTCTGGTCTTCGTGGATCGCTTTAGCAAGATGTGCCATCTCGTTCCGGTTCCGGACTCAATCACCGCGGCCGATACCGCGGTGCTCTTCATCGACGCTGTCTTCCGACATCACGGCCTTCCTGAATCAATCGTCTCTGACCGCGATCCCCGATTCACATCGGCGTTCTGGACGAAACTCTTCGACCTCCTGGGCACCAAACTCCTCATGTCGACGGCGGCGCACCCGGAGACTGACGGGCAAACGGAACGCGTCAACCGCGTGCTAGAAGATGTTCTGCGCAGTTATGCCCCGTTTTTCGAGAAGTGGAGTTCCTTCCTGCCTCTTGCGGAGTTTGCACTCAACAATGCCGAGCACGCGTCGACGGGATTGACTCCGTTTTTCGTCAACAACGCGCGTCATCCACGTGTCCCCGCACAACTTGCTGTGGGCCAACCCACGGCGACTGATGGCTTCACTCTGGAGGAATGTGATAACCCTGCCCAACCGGTTCCGATACTGGTTCAACCACCGGTTTCCGGTGAGACAACGGCTCTGCCGTCTACGAGTTCAGCTACTCCTGCAGTAGACATCAACGCGGTGACGCGTTTACAGTCGAAGAAGATCCTCGCACCCGCGCAATCCACGTCGTCGCCGTTAGTTGACTGGACACACCGAACGCTGATCGCTCCAGCACAGCCACACTCGACTGTGGCTAACTACGCGCCGAAACCCCCAGCACGACCCGCTGACAAGGCAGCGGTATCCGACTTTGTCCTTCATCGCCAATCGGTTACCCGATTCGTCCGTGACGCGCTACAACTCGCGGTTGACAAGCAGAAGGAAAACGCTGACAAACGTGGCCGCAAGAACACAAGTGCATTCAAGATTGATGAGCGGGTATTACTCTCAACGGATGGAATTCGTACCTCTGCTATTACGAACCTAGGCGCGAGCAAACTCGCGCCGCGCTACATTGGGCCATTCAAAGTACTACGAGTTATGGGAGATGCCTACACGCTAGACATTCCTACGTCGCTACGACTACACCCGACGTTCTACGTCGGGCGACTTAAGAAGTATCTTCCCGCGATGATCCCGGAGGCGGAGCAGGAGCATGCGTTGAGCGGCCCTCGTGATGAGCCTGTCGAGCCAGCGTCCCATCTGTCCCAGGCCCCGCTCGCGCGGAAGAGCTCCACCCCTCGGTCCGCCAAACACCTGCGCCTCCAGACTACGCAGTTGCTGCAAGAGCTCACGATTCGACTGCCGCAGACTACTCGCCGTCGCCTCGGCGTTCCGAGAGCTCTCAGCCGCCCGCTCGGCCTCCTCCTGTGCGTCCCGAGAAGTGTTCAGCGCCTGCTCAACGTCGTCCTGGTCAACCAGGTCGCGTCGAATTCCACCGCGACGGTCCTCCGCCCATCGTTGACTCGAATGGAGATACGTGCTGGATTGTGGACCGTATTGTTGATCACGAAGATCCTCCCCGCGCGCGTCACTCGACCAAGTCGTCAGCTCAACACGCGGCTCCCGCCGCGCGGAAGTATAAGGTACGATGGCTCGGGTTTCAACCTGCTGATGATACGTGGGAGCCTCGCGCCAACTTGCTTCGTGACGTTCCTGATGTCGTCCACGACTACGACTCCAGCCTCGAGTCAAACGCGGCCGCGAGCGACCTCGCGGCGATCGAGAACGCGATCGACTACGTGTCCTTCGAGACGTCGAATGCGCAGGAGACGGGCTCCGTCGCGAACGCTGTCGGCGTGAGCCGCCGCGAATAGCCGCTTGGGTGAACTCGGAGAGTGAGCGCTTATACTTCTCGATCCAAGCGTGTTCGGTCGGCATGAGCGGATACTCGACAATATGCTGATCCCACTCAGCTTGCGTCGGGCGTCGCCCGATGTCACACGAACTGCAACCTTCGCGTACGTTGACATAGCACAAACGGTCTTCGGTCCAAGCGTCGTCGCAGACTTTCAGGCGCAGATCACCGAGTGAATGCTCGGCTTGTAGGGCTTCGCGATCACCGAGCCAGCCGACGACACTTTCCCCAGCCTCTTGCATCCGATTCCACCGCCGGATGAATGCGCACCATGATCTCTGCAAAGCTTCGTACGACGCGCCGTCGAGTGTTTTGTTCCGGAGACGCCTGAAGCGCCGAAAGTGGTCCTGCATGGTTTTTAACGCGTCCGGGGTCACCGCCCCGGACAAGTCGTACAGCGCCCACGGCTTCATATCCTCGTTCATTACGCCGGGCCGAACCCCAAGTCGACTCACGCTCTCAGGTGCGATATCAGCGGTCCACCCATTGTTCAGCGTCGTCGCCGACGCTGGAGCCGTCCGCGTTGTATCGCTTCCTGCCTGGTTCGCCGCCCCCGTCTGCTGCGCCATGTTGTTCTCGTCCGCGCAAGTTGTATTGTGCTGCTCCTGGGCTTCGCAGGAGCTCCCGCCCGTCAAGTTCTCAAGCGTTCTCTTCTCCGCCATTTCCCAGTTTTTCCCGATTGTTCTCCGAAGCGCACCCCCGTTAGGTGATTGCTGTCTTAAGAGGGGGGTGATGTAATGGGCTCTCCCAAGTTGCATATGTAGGTAGTTTTATAGGTTCTTTGTAGTGGTTCACACCATTACATAAGTAGGTAGATTTGCATTACAAAAGTAGGTGCAGCAGCACACGAGTAGCGTGTGCTGAACTGCCGTCACCTTATTGGTTGAAATATGGGGAGCCAGACCCATAATCAACCAATAAGGAGTTGACGTGTATTTGAGTGGTCAGGGCAAGCTGCCCTGGACCTAAATAAAAACAGAGTTGATTTTCCTTCAGACTAAGTACTTGGTTTCAGTATCACTGAACTTGTACGCTTCCTCATCACTACGTGTAAGCAAGTAACGGATACCCCAGGCCCGTTACAAGATGCTCCTGAGGAGGGCGTTAAAGTTCCCGAAGCTGAGCTGAATACGGAACGTACCAAGGCGGCGGACGCATCAAACGACTATGATCGTCTGTTTACCGACGAGGAGCTGGACATGCTCGAGCGCGGTGACGATCCAATAGTGAAGAGTGAATCCGAGGAGTACGACAAGGAGCTGGAAGAGCGACTGTTTCCGTTGGATAAGGAGAAGATTCAGTCACGAGTAACACAGAACGCTAGCAAGCAGGAGAAGCCGTCACTTGCAGAACTGAGTGAGCAACTGAGAATATCGGAAGAAGTGCTGGAGCGCACAAGGGAAGTCTCTACGGGAGAGATGAGGAAGCCGGAGTACTGGCTAGGTTGGTACGAGAGGACACTGGAGAACTCAGCAGCAGCCAGGCGTGCTAATCGAAACTTTAAGGACGAAACGGAGACGACGGAGACTGCGCCGCCCGTCGGCGCTATCACCCAAGAAGGAAACGATGACAGTGCGTCGGAGGAGGACTCCGCTGAGAGTGAGTTATAAGGAACGTCTGCGTTGGATTCGGTGAGTCCCCTACTGTGATAGACGGAGACGAAGAAGGAGTGCCGTTACCTTTTAGATGGCGTTCCGAAATTCGGAAGAGAGTGTACGAAATGCTCAAACAGGAAAGGGACGGATACGACAAAGGTAGGATGGGAGGGACTGATCCGGAGAAGGGAGCGGAACGAGGGCTGATGTTCCCCCGCTGCGAGACAAGACCAAGGAGAACGTGTTGGACGAGGAGTCTCTTCGAGATCATCTAGTGAAAGTAGGTGGAACGACGACTCCTTCGTTCCTAAATCGAGCAGTGACATGGGCTCGTTCCTATTTCCGGACCGAGGCTTCTACCATCCGACCCAAATTGCGCGACAAACCAAAAGCTTCTAAAATAGACGAACCCGTCGCAGATGCCGTTGCACTAAAGCAGTTGAAGAAGGTGACGTTTGGACTTCCAATCCAATCGCTGGAACAGGAGAGGCTGAAAATAGCCGATGAACAATCCGACATCTATGCCATCAACGCGCGAAGGGCTCCGCGGCCGCGAAGGTCGTCGGGATTGCGAGCTGTGAGTGAGGACGATGCCTCTCAGGATGGGGCAGGAGCTGTACCGGAAGGGAAGCGCGTCATTTGTAGTGTGGGAGGGCTGAAGGCAGTAACCGGTGGCTTCATCGACTGTTGCCCGTCACAGATGTTGGCAGACACGGGAGCTGTGGCGAGTCTCGTGAACAGGCGAGTGCTGAAACGGCTTGGTCGAGCGTCAGAACCCCTCAAGCCCTACACTGGAAGCCTATACAGCGTTTCGGGACATGAAATTCGTGTGCGTGGCGTGGTCGAACTTCCAATAACACTTGGAACGATTGATATGACTCTTCCGTTTGTGGTAGTTGACCATCTGTTCGTGGATGCCAACTTGGGAACAGACTCGTTGCGCTCGTTCCGAGCCGTGATGGACCTCGAAGACCAAACGATTACACTAAAAGGGACGGGAGATGTGATCCCGTTGGGCATCTCGAGAGTGGAGGAGACTTATGCAGTCACGACGACTTCAGCAGTTCGCTTGAAGCCTGGTCACTTAGCGCTGGTCAAGTCTAAGATTCGTGGAACGATGAAAGATCGTTCCACAGTTCTGGTAGAAGGCGTTCCCGGGACCGATGAGAACTTGCGAGTGGCCCGAACACTGTGCACCGTGAGGAATGGGATGGCCTTAGTGGAAACATGTAACGCGTCCACAGAAGAAGTTGAAATTCCGTCGGGTGCATACGTAGCGGCTGTAACTCTCGTTCCCAAATCAGCTTTTGGAACGAAGGCCCGAAGTGGAACGACGAATGAAGTAAGCGCAGCGATAAGTGCCGCTGGCAACAACGAAGGAACGAAAGTGGGACCCGTTGACATTGAAATAGCCACAGCAATGCAGAACGAAGAAGACGACGATTTTGTGGTGGATTTCCAAGATTCGTCACTGGGAGAGGAACAAAGGAGACTATTTGCCGAGATGCTAGGAGGTCTGAAGGATTTATTCGTAGAGACGTTTAAGAAACCAGGGCGCACGGACCTTTTGAAGTTCAGTATCGATACGGGAACGAGCGTGCCGATCAATCAGCCTCCCTATCGAGTCTCGAAGGCAGAAGGGGACGTAATGGAGGCTGAGATCCAAGAATATCTCGAGCTTGGCCTGATCAGACCCTCAAACAGCCCCTGGGCTAGCCCAGTGCTAATGATTCGAAAACCCGACGGCGGAATTCGATTCTGCATTGATTATCGGAAGCTCAACGCGGTCACGGTCAAGGACAGCTACCCTATGCCGTTGATCGACGACATTTTGGACGTCCTTGGAGACGCCAAGCTGTTTTCCACTATGGATATTGCTTCGGAATACTGGAACGTCCAGATGGAACCGAACAGTATGGAGAAGACGGCTTTTACGAGCAAATTTGTCCTTTACGAATGGCTTGTTATGCCCTTTGGGTTATGCAACGCCGTTCCTGCGTTTGAGCGACTAATGGAGAGCGTCCTAATCGACCTGAAGTATGCCTCGTCTATCTGGACGACTGTGTGGTGTTTAGTGACGATTTTCCTACTCACCTAATCCGAGTAAGACAAGTGTTGGAACGATTCCGCGCGGCAGGCTTTAAGCCGAAAATGAAGAAGTGTCACTGGGGACGTGACCAAGTAGCGTTCCTGGGACACATCGTGAAACCTACGGGCACACTACCGAACCCCGAGAAAGCGAAGGCAGTGATGGATATTGAAAGGCCGCACGATCTTCATACCGTCCGTGCTTTCCTTGGACTCACAAGCTATTTCCGACGCTATATACCAGGGTTCGCTGCTATTGCCGCCCCTTTTGACCGACTGAAGCAGAAAGAGGCAGACTTCAAGTGGAACGAAGATTGTGAAATGGCGTTCCGACAACTATAACGGGCTTTGGTGAAACCTCCTATTCTGATATATATCCCAACTTTAGCAAGAGGTTCAAGCTCTATGTGGATTCGTCCCATTTGGCGGTAGGGGCCTGTCTGATGCAAGAAGTCGACAAACGTGACCGAGCGGTTGCCTACGCGAGTAAGATGTTGGTAGGATCTCAAAGTAATTGGATCAACAAGACCTGTGGCACCACCGAAATTGAGTGCTGGGGAATGGTCTCGGCGACACGAAAGTTCAAGTGCTATCTCGACCACGGTGAGTTTGACCTGTATACGGATCATCAAGCCCTTACGTGGATTTTTAGTGACAACACAAGGACGTCGAATGCGAAGTTGGCACGATGGGCTGCGGAGTTGTCTCAACTGAGGTTTAAAGTGTATCACAAGCCAGGAACGTCCATGGGGCACGCAGACGGCTTGTCGAGACTATATCATCGCGCCGGGAAGGGAACGATAGGGGCCATCACGATGAATGATCTCTTAAACGAAGAAAGGAACGATCCGCCTGACCGACTTGGAACGATCGTTTCAGATGGGAACGAGGGCTCAAACGTGACCGACGGTCCAGTTCCAGTCGGGGAGCAGACCGAAGGGGCGGTCCCTACCAACGAGCTCACCCAGGAAGAACAAGAGGAAGAACTACAAGCTGGCGCTCCACCTTCCCTTCCCTCCACGATCGACGTGTTTGGGTTAGACCACGACAAGTTTGTGAAAGAACAAGAGCGGGTGCCGTGGATGCGTGCCATGAGAGCATTTCTGAAGGACGGTGCGCTGGCCTTGGATCCTCAACTAAGGGTGACGGTGCTAAAAATGTCACCGCACCACTTGATGAAGAGCGAGGTCCTTATGCGCCTTGTGCACTTAGGGGCTCGTGCCGGTCCTGCGCGGACGGTGACATTCCCTGTCGTTCCTTTTTTGTTTATCGAGACAGCTCTACATTATTGTCACGCTGACATATTCTCTGCTCATTTGGGAAAGACGAAGACATTGGACAAAGTAAGGCGCCTTGCCTACTGGCACGGATGGCGAAAGGACGTGGTCGAGTACGTGAAAGAATGTGCCATTTGTAGTGGAGGTAAAGGTCGGAGACCCTGGAGAGCCGGTCTAACGCAGAAGATGCCGATCCAGGAGTTATCGGGACCGTTCTCGTTGTTGGTAGTTGACGCCGTTGGTCCTTTAGTGGTCACTCCACGAGGAAACAAGTATATTCTGGTGTTTGTGGATTACTTCACGAGATGGGCTGAAGCTTTCGCGGTGGCGTCGTTGGACACGATCTCCTTTGTGGATGCTATGCTTGAAGGTGTCATTTGCCGTCACGGCGTTCCGGAACGACGGCTTAGTGACCGAGGAACGAACTTCACATTCGATTTGGCACGATCATTATACCAGACGCTAGGGATAAAGAAGTTGTTTGGAGCCGCCTACCACCCCCAAACTCAGGGATTGGTAGAACGATTCAATGGGACGCTGTTGGGAATGCTCAAGATGTTCGTGAGTGAAACTCAGACCGATTGGGATATCTATTTGCCTCGCGTTTTATTGGCTTCTCGGACTGCCTATCATGAAGGTCTTGGATATACTCCTTTCTTTTAGTTTGTATGGTCGTGACCCAGTCCTACCGATCGACTTGGCCTTCCTCAACACTGGAAAGGACTGGAAAAGCAACGAGATTGCCTCGTACCGAAGAAAGTTGTATCTATCGCTACGTGACTCAAGGCGCCTGGTGGAACGACAGCTGTTAAAGGCCCAAGATCGTCACGAGCAGCAATTGAACAAACAAGTCAAGGTCACGTATGAAGTAGGCGATCCCGTCTGGGTCTATTAGTTCTTCAGAGCAAAGTGGGCGAAAACAAGACGAAGAAGTTGGCGTTCTCTTGGCACGGTCCGTACCGTATTGTCGGCCAAGTCGGGGAGAAAGCGTACAAAACCGCAATCCCTAAACACCCCGACAGGGTCGTCGCGGTGAACGTGAATCGGTTGAAACGCTTCTGTGGTCGCTGGAGTCGACCATTTGCGGACGAAGTACCTAGAGGGATAGCCGAGAATGTGGCTAGTGAGGACGCTACCTGCGAGAATGTGGAAACTGGGAACAAGACATGTAATGATGTGACCATCGAGGATGAAGCCGAGAACGAATTGCTATAGGAGGCTGGGCCACTACAAGAAGAAGATCTGCCTCAGCCGAGTTTTGTAGAACGAGTGTCTATCGGGGGTGAGGAGACAGCTTTTACCGGCGTTTTGTCGCCCATCGTGGACGTCGGTGCTAAGAGAGTGGATAAGGGCGAGCTGCAGTACCAAGTGCTGACGGCTACGTACGAGACCTTTTGGTTACCCCGAACTGCTTTGTTCCCCGAGTTCGGAGCCATGATAAGCGTCTTTGAGATAGCAGACCGCAAGAAGAAGGGTCTCCCAGAGATACGTCGGAGCGTCAGGTTGGTCGAGGCCAACGCTGATGTGGACGACGCGGAAGTGCTGTTCTAACTGGTCCTCTGACCGGTTGGAACGAGTGGAGCTGGACAGCTTCACTCTTGTTGGTGTTTGGGAACGAGTGAGTCTCGAGACACTGAACTGTATTTTGCATTTACATATTGGAGCGCTACAGAAAGGGACACTGGGAAAGTGACAGGTGGTATCAACGGAGCACAAGACCCTTTGGCGGGATGGTTATGCCCGGGATTGACAAAGTTGGAACGAGGAAATGTTGTCACGAGAGACGATATCGACTGGCTGGACTTCAAGGAACGATAAAGACTTGTAACGCGGAGATTAAGCGGATGTATTCGAGACGAAGAAACAAGAAAATGAACGAGGAATGAAAACGACTCCGAATAAGAGACTACTTCTTGGTGGTCTTGCACTTGTCGGCTGAAACCTTCTTGGGAACGACCTTCTCGCCGTCTTCCCCGTCGTCGTCCTCAGCCTTATTCTCCTCGTCATCGTCTTCGTCGTCTTCCTCCGGTTTGTACTCATCTTCGTCGTCATCTTCATCGCCGTTCCCAGCTTCTTCGTCGTCGTCCTCTCCGTCGTCAGCATCGTCGTCGGCACTCTGAGAGTCGGCAGTGGCTGAGGTCACGACCGTGGCAGTTGGAACGGCAGCTTTGGCCTCGTCTTCTTCATCCTCTTCGAGATCGGACCATTCGGCGCGTCGGCGTTCCGTCTTGGTCGGTCCCCTAACTTCGGGGAGCTGGTACGAGCCACTCTCCAACTCGGTTGCGACAGTCAGCTGGGTTTGCTTCACCAGGGCGTTGTCCATAAGGGTCTTCCAAGGCTCGTCACTAGTGGACTTTACCCAGGTGTCACGAGGCGTCGCCGAGGACTGAAGATCAAGCCGAATGCGCGCCAAAGCCACCATGGAGAGTCGATTGACCGTCTTGGCCGTAGGGACAAAGGCCTCGGTCGTCTCTAAAAGGACGCGGATACTCGAATACCCATACGCGTCGATCCGCATGGGCTCTAGAGCGTTGTCGATAGTAACCTGGTATCGTTCCAGTCCCTTTCTTCGAGCGAAGTTAACGTGCCCGCGAGAGGTCCGTCGTAGTGCAGGCACTTCTTGTTGTCGCGACCGGGCTGACCTCCCATCCAGAACATCAGGGGGCACTTATCGAGGAGCGTGAGAAATCCGTAGAAGCCCTAGGTTTCAATGCACAAACTGAGGAAGGCTACACGAGCCTGTACGGCGCGCATCTTGGCCTTTCGACGATTATTCTGCGCCGTCTCCGAAGCCAGAGGCGCGTACAGGGCCCATTCCCAGAATGCCCGACGGTGAGACATCCAGAAGCGCCAATGACCCCGATAGATCGCGCGGAAACGAAGCGGGTTGTACCACTGCGGACGCCCAGTCCAAGGATAAGCGATACACCAAGGCTTCTTTCCGGCCGCATCCGCCTTTGTCAAGATGAAGTAGACGGCAGCCTTTACAGATTCTGGGGCGTCGAGGTTCAAGTCGACCAGCGCCTTGTACTCACAAGGAATGAGCGAAGACGTCGGCTTGTCAGGCTTATCACTGCCCCGCAGCTTCTTAAACGACTTGATTAGGGGTGGCCCGCTGCGAGTTTTCCGCTTACCGCGAACAGGCTTCTTTGCCGACGAAGTGGAGGAGGGGGTAGAAGATTTAGCAGCCGTGGACGACTCGGGCGAGAATCCTGACGCTGACGGCATCGCAACCACGGGACCGCGCAATGCGATGGAGGGTCGACCTTCCAGGAGATCGTCGACCAACCACTCCATGTGCTCCAGACCAGTGGAGAGGCCGTTGCCGCCCAGGTGCGCCTTCAACGCGTCCCAGAACTCCCGCTTGATGGTCTTAGCGTCGTCTTCTGGCGTTCCATGTTCGTCGTACTCTAGGGCCGCGTCGAAGAATCGCTTGAATCGCCGGCGCTCCGCGACAGGGAGGCGCTTGGACATGCTGGCAGCTGAGAAGTTGTAGCTGGGAAGTGTTCTACGTGGAGATTGTTGGAAACGGAAGGATACGTCGCATTGGCTCGGATGGTGACGGACGTTGGAAATAGGACGCTCGCGACAGGGTGCAAAAATTGAACGAGATGAAAGGAAACGATTTGGGTGACACTGACGCCACTTGGGAAGGGGTGTCAACAGACGACGCCGGGATGACCTTTCCTAACTGACGCTGTGCCAGTCTGAAATGATGGAAGTGCTGAGGAGCTGGTTTGATGGAATCGAAGCGGCGGCTCCTGTAGTGACGCTCCCGGAAATCGAAACAGGAGCTATGGTGGTCTGCGCCGTAGCTGGGATAGTAGTGTGGGTGGTCACGACGCCTTTACGCAATGTGGGATGGGCTTTCAGTGCGAGCCTGGTGGACTGTGGCTCCACCGTCTGCTTCTTCTGGTATACTTGTAACGACCGATTTGTCACTACCGTCCGTGGAGCCAACGCTCAAGAGCTGCACCCTAGAGAATATGCGTGCACTTTGGTCACTCTAATGTTCCTCGTTCCCATGGCTGTATTATGAAAGTATGAACCCCGCTTCGGCATTTTCGGACTGTTGTGTCTCAGATGGTGTGAGGCATGGCACCACTCGATCTGTCTCTTCGTTCCAGATGTGATGCAACTTGTGTGGACGTCGTGCTGTCGTTACACAAAGGCGATAGCTGAGGCTACGGTTGAGTGGGCGAGTACCTGATGGGCGTGTGTCTGGTGGGACAACTGTTATTGTCGCTTGTGTTTTACCTGCCTAGAGTATTTTACGAAGGCGTGGAAGGTGCCCTATGTGGTTGGATAGGTGTTGCCTTAGCTACCTTCGTGGTGGACGTGGTACTGGAATTCTCGGTCGCGAGTCTCATTGGGAACGTGTTCGGCTTGGTACTAGGCTGTTATAGCCACGCTACGAGGTTCTACTGGGCGTCGCGAGTGAAGGCTGTCGACGGCTTTGGAATTGAGGCCGCACAAAAGGGTTGGGCTACACTAGAAAGTCAGAAGGAGCTACGAGAAAGGAGAGAGAGCTAGCCTCGACCATTTGCGTGCAGGTCCTAATGGTATGACCTCGGTGGCGCAGGAAATTTCGGATTCAACTTCGATTGGAACGAGGTCGATCTGTCAGATCTGCCAGTCAGCTCGGCGATTGGACCTGCTGGAAAAGATGAGGCTCGGCGAGGACTCCGAGCTGCAGTCGGGGAGAAATGTCACGGTCTTCGGCTAGAGGAAGGACTCGCTATTCGGGACGACTGCCTACGGCAATTTAGCGAGCGGCGTAAGAAGAGTGTCAGGCCCGATCAGTCTCGTTCCCCGTCGCCGACTACCTCGTCCCTAGTCTAAAATGGAACGAAGGAGTTTAGACAGTGGTACGCTGACTCGGTTTACGAGCGACAACTAGAGGTACTGGTGTTGGTAGGAGGTACTTTGGCAAGTTAGAGGGCTGGGGGGAGAGCTCTCAGTCGTGAATTTCCTTCTTTTACGAGAAGTGCTCAAGAAAAACAAATAAGAAACAAGTATATTTTACACATCTAATACGTCTAAGTTCCTACGTCGGCTTTCACAAGATACACGACCCCGACAAGAGAAGGAGACCGCGACAAACACGGGGTCGTGACAAATCATCTTGATGCGTTTATGCTCATGCACAAAACAACCCTGCTCTCATTCAGACTGGAGGTAGATCATTATCCACATAGCAGACGCCGAGCTGCACTGGGCTTGTGACACAAGTTTTGCCCCTTGATACTCACGTCGGACAACACTAAGTAGACGGCGAAACTTCTCGAACTTGTCTTGGGCTAATGGCTTGGTCAGTATGTTCGCCGTCATTTGATTGGTCCCACAGTGCTGCACCCCGATAAGGCCTCGATCCTCAAGATTCCGAACATAGTGAAAACGGCTCTCAATGTGCTTGCTGCCGTTGTGCCCACCGGGCTTCCTCGACAGGGAAATGTGGTGTAGTGATATCGCCAGAGTTGCGGATAATCGCCCGTCGACAAAGATGCGGCATCGCCCAAGATGTTCAAGCGACGAGCCCTCGGTCACGTGATGTACGGTGACTCCAAGGTGCAAGAGACTCAACGATGTCACTACCGAACTCTCAACGGATATTGGATACGGTACAGATGTCACTCAATCCAGGCTGTCCTTAATTTTAATAATGAGTTAGCCGGTTTCGCATTCAGCGGCCAAGAGCAAACCATGTACGGTACGAACCCTCGGTGGCGGTTGGGATGAGCTCGCGGAAGACTCAGCGACCCTTTGAAGGCACGCTCACCGTCTGGGGCAGGGTGTGAGCCGTTAAATATGCTCATGCGACGGTGCAGATGACGCTTGGCGTGCAAGAAGATCCATAACGGATCATTGTTCACTTGATATTTGTATACTTGATTAGGACTTCTACTTAGGAATAGACCCGAAAGGGTAAGCATAAATACAGAACAGACTTTTCACTCAAGCACACAGAGCGACGTCTGGCGTCAAGGTAAACGTCTGGTCAAGCTTGTTTGAGTGTGTTATGCCTGTCCGTGAACTCGAAGCTCTGTAGCGAGGGTTCATCCGGCAAGGCCAAGAGACTTTGTGTTTTGGCCGCTTACTATAGGGAGGGTTTACGTGACGGCTTATTGTTGCCTATTTGCACGACTGAGATTGCTTGTATTGCATCCCTTTTATTCTTTCAACCGAGTGCTGAACACTCAGTGCCCTCGTAAAATGCTTACCCGTGCCTGGTACCCTTCCGCTGTTGGGACCACGAGGATTCATAACACCTATTAGCTTTGCTCGTGCTAGTAGCGTGTTCTTATTTTTACAGCTTGGTCTATATAAATAGTTTTAAAGGTCCAGTCTGTCCCGGTGCAAGGGCAGAACTGGGGTCTTCAGGTCCGCCCGAACGATCGTTTACTATCCTAGTAGACGTATTGTTGTGGGAACATCCTAACTACGTTCGTAGCTAGAGTTCACGTGGGAATTCCAACACTACAGAAATCACAGCCAAGTTGTCACACCAGAGTGTAGGCATTTCATAGAGCCACCGCAGCTTATCACACAGGCCTCGACGCCACATGATGCCACGTGCCCACGCGTTCATAGCAATGTTTACCGATTCCATCGTGCTCTGCGCGCATAAACCTCGTTTTCGCGACCCGTAACAAGCGGCACTGCCGTTTATCATAGTTACGTACCCGCTAACCGACTGTCGGTCAAGGTGACCATTAGCGTAGTCTGCGTCAGTGTAGGGCTCAATCCGTAGCAAATCGATCGTATCCACTCCAGCTACCACCATACTGAGAACGAAATTCTAGTCGCTCGTAAGTATCTGAGCACTCGCTTTGCTTGAGCATAGTGAATCGCCGCTAAGCACGACATGTACTGGCCGAGACGCCGTACCACATGAGAGGTGTCGGACCGGGAACCCTACTTCTTGACTTGGAAGAGAATTAACGTCTACGCCGTCTTCTCGATCAGCGACCGAAGCGTCAGCTAAAGTCTTTTCTGGTGTCGCCACGTCATGGCATATAGGATCTGCGCCCTAACACGGATGGTGGCCCCATATTGCCTGGTTCCCCTGCTTTGAATAAATCCACTTCCGCATCACCTTCCTCGGATCCATCCCTTTCGGGTTTCGGTATTCGGGTAAATCCATAGAGAGCATTATCAATCAGGCGTTTATAGACCTGGGGTGCGTTTTTCAATCCAAACGGCATCTGGTTTTATTCGAGCAGTCCAATTGATGTGATGAATGCGAATATTGCGCGAGCTCGATCCGTCATAGTCACCACCCAAAATCCACTTGCCGTATCTAGAGAGCAGTACCAGAGTACTTTGTCCAAATCTTCCAATAGCTCATTGATTAGAGGCATCAGATACACCATCAGTCTGGTCAGACCGTTAACCATCCTGTAATCAACACACAGACGTATATCCACTCCGTTCTTCTTAATGATGACCACCACAGGAGATGCCCACGGAGAGGTTGATAAACGGATGATTTTTGCCTGCAACAGACCTTAAATCAGATCCGGGGGCTTTTCTCGGAGCTGAGTTGCCACCTTCCGCACCCTTTGAGCGATCGGCTTCGCGTCACCGACATCGATGTCACATTTGACTCCGCGTGCAGCTGGTGGTAATGCATTCCCTTTGCCAATTAGCGGATGTCGGCTTTCCCAGATCTTCCGACGTAGTCGGTCCACTTCCACGGGCTCGTTCGCTCCCGGATCCACTTGGATATCATCAATCGTGACCTCCTCTGCGGTCAGTGGTACCTCCGGAATTACCGCCATACCTTCCCCAAAGATCTTCGGCGTGCAGATCCCCGCCTTCATGGTAGCATACCTGTTCATCTTCAGTCTTTGTCGGATCCACCACTGGATCCAGGTACCGCGATGCCCCCTCTTCAGTCAATTCTTTTGTTTTATGGGATCGGGTATTCCAGTACCGGGGAAAATGCCTTTTGGATTGACTTGATCTTCTGGTGAGTTTACACACGACGGCTCCTGTTTAGCCAGGGTTGACACTCTCGACAAGGATCCAGGCACTCTGTTCAATGGAAAGCTCGGGTCCAACTGTGGGTCAGCAGGATCCAGCAAGCCGGCTTCAATTCTCCGCGATCCTCCATCCACCGACCCTGGGCTATCGAAGGACCGGCTCCGGGTATCACCAGCGGTCTTGGATCCACGCTCTACCACTTGGATCTCAATCCGACGATTCCTCTGTAGGATCTTCAGCATAGTTGGGTATGAAGGCCGATCCACCAAGGGACCAGTTGGCCCCACCGGGAGCTCCACCTTCCCGAGCGATTCAATCTCGGTAGTGGCCTCATACGCCAGATTCCGCCATTCTCTATAGCGACGAGATCCAACGGATACATATCCAGGCCGCCCAGGGATACCATCCTTCGCCAGACATCGCCCAATTTCATCATAGTGGTCCAGTAATAGTCTCTTGTCGCTGACGTTCGTAGCCTGGATTGCGATCGACCCGTCCTTGGATTACTGTAGGCACCCACTTCTCACCCCGAGTGACCCACAGTTTCTCATGTTCCACCTATTTCACCCGATCTAGCAGCTCCCAGGTTCCCCGGGCTCGATCCGGATCGTCTTATCT
>NW_003303644.1:87463-89882 GCF_000142945.1 Phytophthora infestans T30-4
TCTCGGGATCTGTACATCCCACGGTCTCCGGGTAAGGTATCACCTGTGCGGGTGCTGTATCCAGTCTTCGCCGTACGACCGTTGGGAGCGGTGAGACAGACTCTGCGGTAATCCTCTGGATCGGAGTCCAAGCCATCGGATCCCGATTCAGCTCCTGAGTCGGGCGCCGTGACTTGGTGGACACGTCGAGCTGGGGCCGTGGGTGTCGGAGCTTTTTGGCGATACTTGCCAGATCCGACAGCCGCCTTCTTCTAGCGGTGTTTCGTGCAATTCACAGCCCGCAGCACTTCTTCAAGCTCATCTACGTCTGGAAGACGTAACAGGGTCAGCCTGTCGGCCAGATCCACATCCCCCAACGTTTCGATGAAATGATCCACGTGTTCCCGTAGTACCTTGGATCCCCCATCCTTGATCTTCAACTTGGCCCGTAGACCGGCCACATTTAGCCGATGAAGATATTCCAGCGGGGATTCGTCCGCTCTGCGGCGAGCGTGGTAGTGTTGTCGTGCCATCGACACCCCCAATCCACAATACAGGGTTTGAAAACTGCGCAGCAAATCCGGCCACTTGTTCCTGGTGGATCTGCCCAGCTGCCGATACCGGCTCCTGGCTGACCCCGCTAGCAGATCTGCAAAGGTCAGACACTTTTCGGCATCCGAAGCTTGATCTCCCATGAAAGCCGACTTGACTTTGCTTAACCATGTTCGCGCTCGGTCTTTGCCTTGATCCTTGCCCGTGAACACCTTCAGACCGATATGGCTGAGATCCGTACCCTCTGGATCATGGACGATCCATCCATCCCGGCTGCAGCCGTTGCTACCGCCGCTGGCGAGGGGGATGGGACGTCCAGATCATCTGGGTCGAACTCATCATGGGAGTTGTCTCCCTCCACTGACTCCAACCCCACGTCTCGTGCTCCATGGGGCGCCCTCATGCCTTGTTCGGCCAGGAAATGACTCATCGCAGCTTCAAAATGCCGTCGTAGGGTGTCCGATGAGTTGTCGGAGGACCCTGTATCCGTCTAGGCTACTGGCGAGGTGGGATTCGTGAGACGATTAGCTTGAATCCGATCCGACAATAATCCGACTGCCTTCTTGCTGGATCTGGCACGATCCTAGTTGGATGGTATCAGATCGCGAGTACGGCGCCCTGGATTCCGAGACTTCACACTCGAGGGCGCCTCCTGTCCCCGGAATTTTGCCCGCGCTATCAGCATGGACGTCTCCTGTCCCCGGCATTTTGCCCGCGCTATCAGCATGGACGCCCCCGAGGGGCCTAAGGTCATGCGTCGCGGCTCGGACGACGTATCTGACCCTTCCTCCGCCGCGGATTCGTAGTTAGAGGATGCAGCGTGGCTGATTCTAGGCGACGACACTATATCCATAGTGTGCGACCTTTCTCCGGTGATGGACTTGACTCTGACGAAGAGGTCCCGCGTCGCCGATACTATGATATCCAAGTCTAGCTCGAAGATATCCTCTGTATCGAACGCACCAGCTACGATGCCTGAATCCGTAAGCAGACGTAATAGATCCTTGACTGCCACTAATTGGTTCGCCGTTTTCGTTGGTGCTCTCACCGGTTCCCTTGGCTCTTCGATCTGTCGTGGATTCAGGATCTGCATGACATGATCTTGATGCAGGAAGTCGCGTAAAGCTTGGTGATCCTTGTCTGACCAGCCTGACCTGAATCCAGCTTGGTCTTCTTCCGACTCTGGAGCTTGTATCTTCTTCCGCGTAGTCTTACTCGTTTTCGTCTTCTTTCTCGTTTCTTCGACTAGCGGGGTTGGGTTTAGGTACAGTGTTGGCTTAACCGGTGAATCTGCAAATGCATACCGTTTCGCCTTCACTTTCCCTTGTTTAGTAAGCGGATCTTGACGCAAGTCAAGATCCGCAGGGGTCCCCGAGGGGACCTGGGGAGGATAGAGAGGTTTTTCTTCTAGATCCGGATCCGGATCCACCTCTCTTCCGTCGACAGAGTTCCTCCCAAAACTCCATCGATCCGCGGATCTTGTTTCATTCAGCAGCGTCGTCGTCGATCCGACCTCCGACGACGCCTCTTCCCCTGGCTCAATCTTCACTTGAGCATCTTCTTCGGACTCATTAATCCCGAGTCACCAAAACATCCGGACACGCGCACCATTGTGGTGTAGCGGGATCAGCAAAATCTGCGAGATTGCTGGATCCAAGTTACCAACTGCGCCCAGACACCGACTAATGGAGGGGGTCCCCCGATGATTCGTGTTCTGCTGAACTTTTCTCACCTTGTGTACCCGTCGGCAGGCAGGGATCTTGCTCTCTCGGTAACATCCGAAAGGTTCAAGTGGCGAAGCTTGAGTGTCTTGGGCGAGACGGGTGATGAAGTGGAAGCACCGATGATAAAAATCTTCCACCCTGCCCTCCTGGGGTTAGTTCCTGGA
>NW_003303644.1:91219-93508 GCF_000142945.1 Phytophthora infestans T30-4
GCTAACCGGATTTACTACTTGGCCGGATACACCCTAGAGCACTCTCAACTCTCAAGATCCCGTCACAGGAGGCGGCAAGTACGACGCAAAGGAACTATTAAGGCAAGGGAACACACCCGCAAAGCAACCCTACGGCCAGATCCACGATCTAAGCCCTGGATCCACTTAAGCTTGTATATTCGCTTAGGATCCAGAACCAACCACGGACGCAGAGTGAAGATTTTACCACTGCTGCTCCACCCCATCCCCACGTCTCGCCAAGGCACTCAAGCTTCACCACTTGAACTCCTCGGAAGTTACCGAGAGAGCAAGATCCCGCCCTACCGACGGGTACACAAGGTTAGGAAAGTTCAGCAGAACACGGATCATCGGGGGACCCCTCCGTTAGTCGGTGTCTGGGCGCAGTTGGTAAGTTGGATCCAGCAATCTCGCAGATTTTGCTGATCCCGCCACACCACACCTACCTGAATTCCTAACTTCTACGTCTTTTACCTGCTAAATCCCCTACCAGGCTCGGCTGCATGTCCTTTTTCTCCTTGGCCCATCATCCCAGCTGTATTATCATCAGACCCACCGGATTCGTGGCGTAATCATTGTGGTCGCCACATTATGGGTACACTATTCGGGATCTAGTTCACCTTGATCCACCTCACTACAAGTGTACACTCCTCATGAATCTGAGCTCTCCAATCTTCCAACATTGTCTTACGACCGTCTGTGATCTCCATCGCTCCACGAAAGTTCTAGATCCGTTGCATCCCCCATCCCCATATCCTGGATCCAGGTCACTCGATGTGGGATCCCCACCTTCTTGGATCTGGACTTGGAAGAGTAGGATCTGAGACATATCATGGTGGATCTTGCCTTCCCGTTGTTGTTGATACCAAATCCACCTTCAGATGGTACCTACCATCCTTCCTTCATAGGGGCCCCACTTGATCCACCTGCACATGGTCTATCCCATATCCCCTAGGTGTAATCAGTTGAGGATGGATCCGAGTCTCCACTTGGTGGATTCTGTCCTTCCATACGTTATCCATGCCGGATCCATCGTCGACCTATATAGGATGCTGCTTTACCTTGGCCCAATTCACTTCGAGCAGCACGGATCCATGCCGGGCAATCCAGATCATCCCTAACCGCCAGGTGTTGTCAATAACCTGGGAAAGTGCCCCTTGTCAGATCCAGTCTCTTATTTCTGAGAAAGCACCTCACACCTGATCTGAGAGAACTTAGGCTAATGCCCGCAAGTCCGTAGACGACGCAGGAGGTCTGACAAGAAGCAGCGGATGGGGCCGTGTCGAGCGTCTTGTCGGTGCGTTTCATGGGAGATATGGTCCACGCGAGAGAAGAAACTTGTTGTTGTTGGAGAAGTGAGAGCGCTGGGAGTGCATGTCGCGAACGCCGTTGGGCAAAGAGTGCATGAGGCGATTGTGGTGAAGTGCTTTCTCAGAAATGAGAGATGGGACCTGAAGAAGAGTCATTATCACGGATTAGTGACGGCACCCGGTGGTTATGGTGGATCTAGACTGCTAGAAGTGGATCCGTACTGCACGAAGTGGATTAGACCGAAATAAAGTGGATCGAAGGTCGAGACTATCACTTTGAATATTTAGATGACGTAGGTTACGTGGGGCGATATCGTTAATTAGTAGTCCGAGGATGAAGTGCCTGAATCCGTATCCTATATGGGTCGACGGTGTGGATCGGAAACAAAAGATAACAGACGATAAATATAGAGGATAACCGTGGCTAAGAGTATGAAAACATAGCAGGAGGAACACGGTTGGCGGCAGTATAAATGAGATCCAACAAGTGGACGCTCGGATCCACCCTCGCCCGATTACACCTATGGGGTACGATAGAGATATAGGATCCACCATAAACGGGTGGATTGAGTGGGGATCCTATGGCGGTGAGGCTGTGGACGCCATCTAAAGTTAAATCGGGTATTTACAAGAAATGAAAAGGCAAGATCCACCGCTAGATGTCCCAGATCCCACTCCCCTAAGTCAGGATCCCGACGGATTGAGGATCTCTCACAGAGTGACTAGGATCTATGGTATAGGGGTGGTGGGTCCAATGGATCTCGAACTTTCGCGGAACGAGAGAGTCTACAGAAACTCGTAATGTGGTGTTGGATGATTGGAGGGCTCAGATCCATGATGAGTGTACACTGCCGTAAGGTGGGCTAGAGTGGCTTAGATCCGGGACAGTGTACCCATAATATGGAGATCTCACTATGATTACAGCCATGAATCCGGTGGATAGGATGCTGATACTGCTGGG
>NW_003303644.1:93608-156841 GCF_000142945.1 Phytophthora infestans T30-4
ACAGGCGTGTATGGATTTTCCAAAAACCCGGTGACGTCGGGGGTTTCAGCATCATGCCATCCCGTCTTCGAGACCTCTATCAACGCGGGGCCGACGACTTCACCAGCAAGAATTCTTTCTTGCCCTCCGAGTGTGCTTAAGAACTTGTACGCGAAGAACCGCTCTTCTTGATCGTAGAGCTCCTCGTCTTCTTAATCGGCAGAGTCGGAAGCAGATGAATTGGAATCACTTTTATCCATTTGACTCAAATCATCTTCTATGGACTCGCTGCCAGAGTCTAGAACGTGATAGCCCTTGTTTCCGTTGGGGTCAGTGTTGATATTGCCGTCGTCGTCGACAATGATAACTCGATAATACATTGACCAGATCCTACAGCCTAGTGAGCTTTCCTTTCCACGTGCAGATCCGTAAGGTTAACCGGAATTACTACTTGGCCGGTACCTAATAGTCTCTCAACGCTTAAGATCCCGCTATAGGAAGCGGAAAGTACGACGGAAAGGAACGCAAAGACAAAGATACTCTTCCGCAAGACATCCCTACGGTCCGCTCGCAGATCGAGACCCAGTTCGTACAAGCTCAGAGGACTCGCTTGTGATCTGGACCCCACATCGAAGGTAAAGTGAAGCTCTTACCACTACCGTAATCACCGCAATTAGTGTCATACGGGAATGAGCGTTACTCTAATTTCGTGACACTAATTCCCGTGTAGAAAAAAATGGAGAATCAAAAATAGTGTCACTTAGTTTGAAGAACTGGCTCAGTGGGATAGGCATGACCCTCCTAATCTGCTGGCGCGGGTTCCAGCCCGTCTCCGGTGAAGCTTTCCGAGTCGATTACACCGATACGGGTATGAGCTGGCTAGGTCCCACCACGATTTGTGGTATTATTGTAAAAAAAATGGTTACTGCAAGTTCAAAGCGGAGATTTTAGTATTGAAGACATTATTTTTAAATAATAGACACACGTTTGGTAAAATTTACAATTTTGAACCTCTTGAGCCAGACAGTCATTACAACATTTCAAGTGAAGCAAAGAAACAAGCAATGTTCGCGAAGATCCCTCTGGTAAAGATGCCCTGTGGGGGCTGTGGCGAACTTGTTGGAAGTGTTCACACTTGTCCTGATTGCTCAACGAGCATGCACCCATTCCGCGGGACCTGAGGGCTTTGGGCAACCGGTCCGGTGCGACCATCGTGAAATTGAAAAGCCAACCAGTGCCTCGCCCATAGGAGTCGCGGTTGCAAAAGCTTCGTAAATCAGTTTACAACATGCAAAACCAAACTTGCGGGCTGAGTCGTCTCCGAGTCGTGTAGTTTATCTCGACGCAGAAACCAGAAGTCAAGACAAAACCCCACCACCACGTCGCGCTCTTCAAAGTGTCAGCACGATTAAACAGCGAGAGAAAGTGGTACGCTGGATGGTTGTGGTTGAGGAAAGGGGTGGAATCAAGGGCGTTTTTGCTCAGGCTATAGACGAATTTCCGGAGATATTTAAGACAACGACGCGCAATACAAACATAACCAAGGCAATTAGATGGTGGAAACAGAGAGAGAGAATACTGCACCTGCCACGAGGAGTTTGAGAGCTGTCAACTAAACGCGAGCGGGGGCGCACACGCGTGAACAAGAAAGCGCTCTGTGGTCGAGGAAGACGAATGCGTGAATGGGTTATCTGGCTGTACCCACCGCTGCATGATGAGTTTGACCGGCTGAGAAAGCTTGGGTTATAGCTTGATTCATCAATGCTGCGTCAGCTTGCTCTACGACGGCTGCAAACGAGTACCGGGCCGTGTTATAATAAATCGGTCGACAAAGATGGAGCTCTCATTGCAGAGAAAATTTCTCCCAGATGGGTTCTGACGTTTATGGAGGCTTACGGAACTGTCTTTCGTACACAGTCAGGAAAGAAGCAGGTCAGTCCCGAGAAGCAAGAAGCAAACGTGCGGGAAGTGGCAACCCATCTTGGTGAGCTCAAGCGAGGATTTAAGTCGGGCAGTCCGAACGAGGCCACTTTCGAGAACATCGACGAAACACATTTTTGTGATCGACATTGACAACAGCAAGCCATTAGGTTTTACTGGCAAAAAAATCATCAAGTATGCCGATGTTGTATCTATGGAGAGGGAATGACAATCGTTGTAAGGATTTCGGGTGGCGCCAGCGGTCGAATTCATCCTCCAATGATGATCTTTCAGAACGCATCGCCAAATTACCCAAACGGCGGCGTCTCCGACAAAGTACCAGGTATCTGCTATCGTACAGGTCCAAAGGGGTGGATGAGTAAGATCGTGTTTCGCCAGTATCTTTGCGAGAAGAGAGCAATGAACGCTGACCCCGAGGCCGTGAGAGAAACGCATTTATCTTGATAACTGTTCATCCCATCTAGACGAAGATGAATGCAAGGATGAGCTAGCGCATCTGAACGCTCTTTTTGTTTACTTACCCTCAAACGCGACTGATCTGTGTCAACCTGCAAATTCGTTTGTCATTGCTTACATAAAAGATGCCTGGCGCCGCAAGTGGAACGAAAAGAAGATCGAGCTTATCGAACAAGCGGAGTGGCAGAACACTGTGCGGAAGGACCGAACGTGGTCATGAAAGCTCAAGAACCCAGGTAAGACGTTTTTCCTGTCTATGGCTGCTGAATGCGTCCGTGAGGTGAATGCTCATCGTGATAAACACGGCATCAACTATGCCAGGAAGGCAATGATCAGGTGTCGCCTCTCGCTGGGAATCGACAGTACCTGGAGCCCAAAGCAGCTATTCCCGCATCTCCAGGAAATCATTTGAGAAGCACCCCGATGAGTTTGTAGGCAAGCCATCAGCTACTAGATCTGCGAATATAGAGAACAGTACGAGCGATAGCGTCAATAGTGACCGCTGAAGTTACATACATCATCAACAAGAGTGCCGATAAGTGACACTAATTGTATCACACATAAAATAGTGTCAGTTCAAAAATAGTGACACTGACATTAATATACGTGAGCAAAATCTCAAACACCTCACATAAATTAGTGTCGGTGACACTATTTGCGGTGACTACTGTACTGCTCCACCCCATACCCCATCTCGCCAAGACACTCAAACTTCATCACTTGAACTCTTCGGAAGTTACCGAGAGAGCCAGATCCCGCCCTATCGACGGGTACACAAGGTTGGGAAAGCTCAGCAGATCACGGATCATCGGGGGACCCTTCCGTGAGTCGGTGTCTGGGCGCAGTTGGTAAGTTGGATCCAGCAATCTCGCAGATTTTGCTGATCCCGCTACACAACACCTCCAAGAGAGCATCGACACGAATATTGGTAGTCCTTCACGCGCTTGAGCTCCTTCTTTAACGATTCGGCCTTCACGGATGTCATCTTGAGGGGCTGCTCCGCGACTCGCGCACCATCATATTGGGAACAACAGCTCGTTAAGCCGCTGCCAACTCGACTTCAACCGAACGAAGCTGGACTTGTAGCTCCCCCACTTGGCGAGGAAGATCAGGTAGTGAATCAGGGAGGGGACGAACAGCACGAAGAACGTCATCGAAACCGAGTGCGGCGTCGAGGCGATGCTGAGTGGCCATGTCGCCGTGTAAGCCGATGCTACGGTAAACTGCACTTGATGCTTGACCATGACAGTCAAGTACGGCAGCAACTGCGTCGGCACGGCATCAGTACACATGCCCACAGTCTCAGCGAGCATATCACGCAGCGAAGCCGCGGTGAGGGTCGGAGAAGATCCATCAGGAGCTAGAGAAAGTGCTGGCGACATTCCCGGACGTCCCATTGCAGGGGGCGGTGCTGGAGCGACTTCAGCAGGGTCCGGAGGTATCGCACTGGGGTTCATCGGGCGAAGCAGGAAGAACTGGTAGACTGGGAGCCGACGATTCACGAGTGTTTGAACGCTCGTTGCCGCCCTGGCGTGATTCGCACATATGTATTAGAGGTGATGAGCAAGAGAGCAAGGGTTCATGGTGAAGATTGTGCAACGTACCCCCAGACGCGCAGGATCTCGAGTACTTGGAGTGACGAGACACCGCCACGCTTTGTTAATCGCATGGCCCAAATCTTTCCCATGGCAAAATTGTACGGATGATTGGAAAATGAAACAATGTCACAACAGGCACCAGTGCCGTGGCTTCTCTTGCGAACGGGGTAGTTGTGGTGTAGTGTTTCTCCTAAAAAAATGCAGAAACACGATCAGCGGACTTAGACACGTCATGCTCAAGTTGCACAAGCTACGAGCACACGGTCAGGTGACAGGGGGTGACTTTGATAAGCAAGAGACTCAGATGTGTCACTACCAAGCTTTCGTTCGTGCTCCATTATGGCCACGATGTTGCTCGAGCCAGGCCGTCCTTATTGCTAATGATGGGACTGGCCGAAGCGTTAATGGGGAATGCGCAAGGTAGATTATTTGGGTCATCGAGTTTCCAAGGAAGGGATGGAGGCGAATCCTAAAGATCTGTCTTCGTTGACAGATTTGCCTTTCACGCAGTCGCTACGGGTGATGCAATCCTTCTTGGGCAGTTTGAATTACTACAGTCGGTTTGTTGAGGATTACCCACTTTTCGCCGCAGTCCTCTATGAATTAAGAGAGGTGGACTTTGCTGCAATGGCTACTCGGCTGTCCGGATCAAGATCCATCAAGCTCTGACCCTAGAGATCCCAGATCCACAAGGGGATCCACATATCACGACGTCGGGAGGCGACCTAAAACAAGAACCACGCGGGGACCAACTGGGAGAGGATCTGATATGGACGGAATTGATGGAAGGGGTCTCAGACAAAGTGGAGTCCCGGTGGATCCGAGTTCACCATGCGTTTGTTGAACTAAGGGACAGGATCGCGACGACGCCCATCCTCCGCCATTTTGATCCAGAATGTCAGCCTACGGTGATAGTCTATGCTAGCGATGCGGCGGTCTCGGCAGCTTTGGTACAAGAACATGAGGGGATCCGCCATCCGGTCACCTTCGTCAGCCGAACGCTAAAGCCGAACCAGTTGAATTACGGAGCAGTGGAGAAGGAAATACTCGCACCCCTACGGATGTTGGATCTCAATTATAGCCTGCTGGTGGGAAGATCCATCCGGACCCTGACCCGACATTCTACGCTTGTCTGGTTGTTTAAGTCGGCTGGTCTGCAAGGACGGTTAGGACAATAGGCAGCCCTTCTTTCACCATGGACACTGGAGGTCGTTAAATGTTCGAAAGAAGAAGACGAGATCCTAGGCGTTCTGGCCGCGAGCATCACGCCCAGAGCCAAAATGGACGAAACACAGACTAGGATCGCTCCTAAGAAAGAGCCCAAACGCCAGCTCAGATCCCGATCCCGACGGTGCAAGTGGGTGAAGATCTATACGTTCTGAGTTTCGATGGATCTGCCCGTGTGTGACGCGGAGGAGGAGCTTACAGCGCAATTTTATGGAAACTGCCCGGATGGGAAGGAGTAAGGGCCAGATCCACGTACGCGGAAGGCCTCACCGTCAATGAAGCGGAGTACAACGGACTCCTGTTGGGCTTGGATCTACTAAAGGAAGAGGATCCGAAAAGGCTGGTGATATGTTGGGTTTCAAATTTGTTGATCAGACAGGTGCGAGGCGAAATTGACTGCAAAGCAAGATTGGAATGCAAGTGCGGACAGCTTGGCAAGTGCCGCTCTACGGAATCAATGTGTGGTTGAGGTGGAGAGAGAGGCCGCGCGTCAGGATCTCGTCACATTAAACCGACTAGACGAAGTGGTGGTGGTTGGATCCGTGAAGCGGACGGTCCAGGTAATGGCTGTCACTAGATCCAGAGGAAGGATTGGATCTAGCCCCCAGATTCCCGATGAAGCATTTGTGAAGGGAGTTCGTATTGAGCGGATCCTCAAAGCACAGAACGAAGAAGTGTGGATCTTGGGACTAAAGAAGTATCTGATGGGAAATGTACGAGACCTGAGTCGGGAAGACGCCAAATCCTACAGTATTATCACTACGGATTATGCAGAGGATATGAACGATTTGCTCTTCTATTGCCCCCCCCCCTCCCCTCCGAAACGGGTCAGCGGGGATCGAGACTGATTGATGAGATTGGTGATGCCGGAAACCTTGCAACAGGACGTCCTACACCACTACCACGCTAGCTTAGAGGCGGATATCAGGGGATCGGTCGGGCTTACCAACGGATCCGAGAATGTTTCCACTGGAGGGGGCTTTTCAAGAGTGTGCAACGATATGTCGGTGAATGTGTGGATTGTGAGATAGGCAAAAGCAGGTCCACAATCGAGGGGAGTCTCCAGGGACCGTCCAAGCGACTTACCCGTTCAAAATCGTAGCCATGGATCACATCCCCTCGCTACCCAAGTCATTCAAAGGAAACACCGAGTTGTTGATCTGGGTGGATCTGTTTACCGGATACGTGATAGCCAAGGCTAGCGCGTCCAGGGCTGCACAGACCATCGCTGAATTGTACGAGGAGTGTGTCTTTCGTAGATTTGGGGCTAGTGAGATGATTCGGCATGATCGGGGGCCAGGCTTTATGTCTGAATTTTTCGAGCCTTCTACCGGATCCTGGGACAAAGACAACGGGCAGCTATGACATATCGCGCTCAAGCCAATGGATCTGCCGAGCGCATGGTACAGACGATCGCAAGGGCGCTCAAGATGTATGTTCAGGATTTGGATAGGCGGATTGGGATGGGTAGGCAGAGCGACTCACCTTCGCAATGAATACCGCACAGGACAGGATCCGGGGCGATACCCCGTTCTACTTGGTACATGGGTGGGATCCTAGATCCACTTTAGAAGCGGTCATTCCGGTTGGTAGTACCAAGAAGAGAATTCGAGACCCAAGACCATGGCGATATCAGGTCCAGAAATACTACCGGCACGCCAGATCTCAAGTGAAAAAACGATTACGAAGTGCGATACAGGACCGAGCGGATCGACACAAAGAAGAAGCCCGTCCGCATCAAATCCAAGTTGGACCGCAGGTGTGACTGTAGTTGGATCAGGTAAAAGAAGGATATGCCCGTATACTGGCCCATCTCTGGCACGGGCCCTTCCGAGTGAGTGAAAAGATAGGGGAATACGCCGTGAGGCTGGAAACGGCAGGTACCGAATATCGCCTGTTCCCCGTAGTCCCGTAGTACACGTATTCAAGCTAAAACTGGTCAGAGAATATCCGGACCGGCCTGAGATCCATCTTGCAGTGGATGAGCCCAGCCGAGTGGATTTTGACGAGGGTCTCCTACCGGAGGATAGTTGAAACATGGATCTGGAAGCGGACGAGCTCGAAGTCGAGAAGATCGCCGACATGAGGTTAGGAAAACGAACAGAATATGGACGAATTTACCGAGAATTGCTGGTTTATTGATGTGGATATGAAGAACCCAGTTGGGTAGACGAGGCAGATCTGAATTGTGGAGCATTACGCTATGATTTCTTGCGGGATCGTTCGAATCGGAATCGATTTGGCGTGATGAAGGCTCACAAAGAGGAATAGGAGGAGGATTCATGGGTGTGAGCTGGTCATATCGATGAGAGAATGAAGAAGGACCCACAAGTGGGGTGTGGGCCAGGAGGAGGAGGATCACGGATATGAGCTGATCATATTCGAGGAAAAGAGAAGAAGAATCCACAGAAAGGGTGTGGATCAGGAGGAACAGGTGAATGTTTTATGCATAAAGAGTGACGTTTTCACGTGCAAAGAGTCCCGGGGCAAGGGGGCGTTTTTTCGAGTGCTCGGACCATATTGGTCTAGTTATGACTCGGTCGTAAGAGGTGGATCCGGCTTGAATCCAAGCGCGGATCCAGTTCGGATCCAGAAATTGTTACGGATCCAGATACGGATTTGGCTTAGAGCCCAGGGTGGATCTAGCCCAGATCCAGGCGTACGTTGAAAGGGTGGATCTAGCCCAGATCCAGGTGTACGTCGAGAATCTGACATGGCCCCTCAATCAAACGAGCTAATGATAGGGAAGACACAATCAAGTAGCGAAAAGTGGGTTAGAAGAGCTTATGCAAATAAGACTAAATTGATCCAGTTTCCAGCCGCTAATTGTTACTACGAGACGGAGCCGCAAAAACTGGAACTGGAGGCGCAGCATGGAGGAGTGGTGTAGATCAGGTGGCCTTGGGCTGAACGTTGAAGAACTTGCCCGCCAGACGCGGGATTCGGTGTTCTGAATGTTGGCTGGGGTCTCCCCGAAATTGGCTGCGCCAAGGTTCAGCTTCGTCGGCCTCTCGCAGAGCCTCCAGTAAGCTCGTGTGTTCAGGGCGGTGAAGGTTGGGGTTTTCCAAGTTAGCTTGACGAGATACGGATCCCGGGAACCACGTCACCTTATTCCCACGTCTGGGAAGGTGCAAGAAGAACGGATCCAACAAGATATCCACGTCACACCAACCGTCTTGCATTGCCAACACAAGGATCAGGAGGGCCTTCTTCCAGGCTCGACCGGCGTGACTGCGTATGTTGCCGCGCTGCTTGTTGAAGTTCAATAACCATGTTGAATCCTCAGTGGGCACAAGAAACGGGAAATCGATGTGAGCCTTCCCATATGGCGATTCTGTGTCTGGAAGCGAAATCTCGAAAGGCGCCAACGAAAAACCCGAGGCGTCCACCGACGTCACCTCGAAAGCTAACGGGATCCACCAGAGTAGTCGTACAAATATCCCATGGTGCGGCATTGTGTAAGTCTTCCACGTGGGATTTGGCTACCAACGAATCCAAATAACCGGATGCAGGCATGTCATCTTCTTCGCGAGGGAATATCCACTCAGTACGAAGCGGCAACTCAGGGAGCAGGATGGTGATTTTCATAGTAGCGATGGCGACCCGGTTCAACTTCTTTGCGGACCAAGGCTCGGTAGCGTCTGCGGTGAAGGCCACAGGCGCGAGCCGACCAGGGATGCAGGTCGCATCCGGACCGAACGGGGCCACAGGAAGCATGCCTGGTAGGGAAGAGTTAGGAGGAGCGGTGATTAAGGCAGATCCGGTTGATCCGCCACCGTGAGGTAATCCCTCTTCTTTGTCACTACCCGATCCATTGTCGCTGTCGACCAGAATTGCAGATCCCGCAGTGCCGTCTCTAGATCCAAGCGCGCCAGCGACTAGTTTGGTCGGCGTCGAGTGAGATCTCCGCCGAGCTTCAGATCTGAATTGCGACAAAGCCCGCCGTATGTCTTCCTCCAAAGCATCGTTGGCGATTCGGGCCTCCTCAGAATCCTCAAGATCTTCTTCATCATCGTCATCATCATCGTCAGGACTGAGAGGGTACGCTTCGAAGACGAACAGATTGGAGGTCCCGAGCCGTCGGACCAATCGGATTCATCATCCTCGTCGTCTTCCGAGCTGCCGAGTCCACAGCCGGTAGGAATGGTACGTTTGGCCTTCGCCTTACCGGATTCAGTTCCCACCGGTTGAGATCCGGTAGAGGCTGGTCGGGGGACGGTAGGCACCGCCGTGAAAGATCCAGCAGTGGATCCTGACTGAACCGAACCAGACCTGGCCGTGGATGCGGCTAGCCCCGTCGTAGAAGAAGTAATTGCCGTGGCCCAGTCGACGAAACCGCCTGGGACGACGTCGTGATAGTGGACCCAGCCTTGAAGCCAGATCCAGTCTTTGACGCCGCAGCAGCGGACCCAGTCTTGGATGCAGAACCAGGCTTCGACGCCACAGCAGCGGATCCAGTCTTGGATCCAGATCCAGACTTGGACGCCGCAGCTGCAGGCTTAGCAGTGGATCCGGATTTGGATCCAGATCCAGACTTCGAAGACGGAACCGAGGACTTGGATGCAGATCCGGACTTGGATCCTGATTTCGTGGGTACGGCCGCAACAGGTACCCGCTTGGATGTCGGCACACTGGAGCCGGCCTTGGAAACCGCTTTAGCGGCAGAGCTGACTTTGGGCTTGGCCTTGACAGGAGCTGTAGCCGGGGTGGATGCCCGAGCTTTCTTGTGAGGCCGGGGGGATCCGACACCAGAAGCAGAAGGCGCGCTGCGTGGTCGTTTCGCAGCCGATGGATCCGCCCCACCTAGCGACGGCTGAGAGGCTGAGACGTTAGCGGCCGGGGGCGATCAAGTTTGAGGGGAGAGTGGATCCGGGATGGCAACGTCCACCAGAGTCAGCCGTCGACACGCCATGTCACGCTCGGACAAACTGCGGCCACGCTCCAGAACCAGCTGCTGGTGCTGAGGTCGGACGATAGCAAGCTGATCATGTAGCTGCGTCGAAGTTGTCTCGACATCTTTCATTTTGTCACCTGGACCAACAGCACAAGTGAATATGGGATTACAAGAAGGAAATAAGAGAGGATCCACGTACTCATACGGCGAATCTTGGATTCCAGCTCCGTTTGTGTCGGCGTGGCATCTGCCCACTCGGTGGCTTCCTTGTCGCGCTGACGCTCGGTATCCGTTAGCTTGTCCTGGAGCTCGTCACGGACTTGAGTCATGCGTACGAACTCCTCAAGCGCATATTCTCGCCCAGCTGACAACTTCTCAATCGACGTTTTGGCATCATTCAGCTCATCAGAGAGACGCGTCAGGACGACGTTTGGTGACGAGGAAGGTGGATCCGGCGCGGGAGACCCATCGCGAGCTGACCTAATACAGATCCACCATGGGCGGATCCCACATAGTCATTGGTCACCACCTCTTCCTGAGTCAGGCGCAACCCGTCGCGGAGCTGATCCGATGTCTCGTCAGCAGCCATGCTAGCATCTTGAGCACCTTCAAGATCCCGCTCTAGACCGTGGATCTCCACCGCTTGGTCGGCCAACAGAAGTCGCAGGTCCTGTGAGCGAGAGGCTGCGCGGTACTCCCATCCTAGGATCTCTTTGGCTTGATCATGGACCTGAGCCTGTAATGTCCTGAGTCGGGTGGCGTAAGAAGATGCATATAGCGGCTTGTACGCCTGCTGAGCCGCCGCCTGGGCGCGTTGAGCTCGATCCCGAGCATCTCGAGCCGTCTGAAGCTCCACCGTCAAGGTCTGTACCTGATCGGAAAGAACTTGGGCCAAAGTCCGCAAATCCATAGGCGACGTAGAAGGACTGACCGGGGAAGCGGTGGATGGGGCCTTGTCAGGAGTTTTACCAGTACGTTTCGTGGGAGACGTATGTCACGCGAGGGAGGAAGCTGTTGGAGAAGCAGTACGTTGGGAGTGTACGTCGTGAACGCTGTTGTGCAGCGTCATCCACGTACAGGAGGCGATTGTGGTGAAGTGTTTTCTCATAAACAAGAGACTAGATCTGACAATGGGTCACTATCCCAGATTAGTGACAACACTTGGCGGTTAGGGAGGATCTGGATTGCCCGGCATGGATCCGAGCTGCTCGAAGTGAATTGGGCCAAGGTAAAGCAGCATCCTATATAGGTCGACTGTCCTGTACCCGGGAATGCAGGGGTCGTTCCAGCAGCGTGCACCAGATGCAAAGAAGGTAAAGTCCGTGTTAAAGCACACGGGATCCTACAGTATCAAGAGGGAACTGTTCAAGCGCCGACTGCGAGGTACTGTTGGTGCAGATGGAATCGTGAAGACCTTGAGGAAGGAGTTTGCACTTGCGACGCCAGCTTCAAGGACGGTGACACGAAATATATACTGTCTTGAGTATCGAGTCAACCGGGTGTCACGTTGGGTTGGAAGTCATGTCCAGGAGTACAGGTGCGCGTAGGAGAAGGGGTGTCATCCTCATGAGCGCGATCGACCCTTTCCCCGTTTTAGCCCGGCGCATTAGTTTCTCAGTTGTATATTTCCCACCTACTACAAAGAACAAGGAACCAAGTTTACTTTTCACTGTTTACTGCTCGTTACCGTTCTACAACTACATCCCGCTCCTCGCTCGCCCCACCCAAGGCCCTGCTCTACAAACAGCCGCGGACTGCCCGACCCTGGTTAGTAGCGCAGCCAAAGGCGCCGCACGAAGGGGAGGTGTGCGGCATTTGGTGGAGAAGCAGGGCAGTCTACTTGCTGGAGAAGGCGTTGTCTGGTGAGAGTTGGAGGAGCTACGGGTACTAAGATGGAAGATCCGAGATGGACCCAGCACCGTTGGGGCTGGGGGCCCGAGAAGTCTCAGCCGTCAATGGGCTGGTGGAGCAGTCCTGGATGCGTGTTTTCAAGTCGACAACACGGGAACGGTGCCATCCCGTCGTACCGTGGTTGTTCTATCGTCGATGTGGTCACGATGCCTGATGGCAGCGTCCATGTAATTCCCCCACACTATTTGTATTCGGCGCTTGCTGTATGCGGTGGAAGTGTTTTACGCAGAGTATTTCTACTATTACCGACTGGCCAAGTACTTCAATCAGAATTCGGACTGCTGGAACAGCCAACCCAACACACTCAGGAAGTGTTCCCATCCCAGCCAATTTGGACACAGACACCACCCAGCCAATTTGCATCGAGGAACGCTTGCAATTTAGCAGAACGGCATGGAGCGCGTCCTGAGGTGAGTGGAACGTTTCAGGAGGTGTGTGAATCGATTATAAATGAAGCGCGTGTGACAGAAGAAGTGAAACAAGAACAGTCATCGATCAGAGAACGCTCTGAGCCCGTATGGTACAATGCGTCAATGGTCCCAGATGCGCGTGAAGGCTGGAGTGTGGAACGCGAATATGGGGTAAAAGAAGTAACCGGAAGGGTGCAACAAGAACAGTTCTTTCTTCGCAAGGAGATGGAGCCTGCCAGATACGATGCGACAGTGTTCCAGAACACGCTTGGTGCCTTAAGTGTTTTGCGAGACCGCGAAGAAGCATTAAGTGGAGATAGCTATGAAGAATTGTCTGAAGTGACTACTGTTAGGAGAACGTTACTAGTAGAGCAAGAGCTAGAGAAACCTGCTATGAAGAACGATGGCGAAGCTCGAGAACCCGCAACCAAAGGCACTAACACGCGCGCGACATATTCCGCGGTGGGTGGTAAACACGGCTGGTCCGTCTGCATATTTCAAAATGGGTTTGTAAAGCGTTCCGTCGCTGAGGAAGAGATCGTCGACGAGAACAGTAGGGCGGTAGGATCTGAAGGTGATGTCATGGTTCAGCATAATTGGGTTAGCTCGGTCCTCGAAGTCGACACTCCTTACGAAGAAGAGGACCACCGGGGTCGCATTTCGAGTCGCAACAGTCACTGTGGTCAAGGAAGTCAAAGCGAAGGTGCTAGGCACAGAGAACGCTACATCCGCGACGGTAGGAGAGCGGAGCACGTACGGAGAAGTCGACGCGGACGGTCCCGTCGACGAAGTGCTTAAAACGTTCACTTCTAACCGCGATGTAGTGAGCACTACCGGCGTGATGCAAGGAGATCCGGACACTTATGGAGAAGTCGACGCGGACGGTCCCGTCGACGAAGTGCTTAAGGAGAACACTCCTAGCCGTGATGTAGTAAGCACTACCGGCGTGATGCAAAAAGATCGGAACACTTACGGAGAGGTCGACGCGGGTGGAAGGAGAACAGTTGCAATAAGAAGACCAAGGTCGAAGACAACATGGATATGGAGAAAGTGATAAGGATAATTCCATCGAACCCCAGGTTCGGCAATGAAGGAGGATCTGAGTACCCTTGTTAATGGAATGGTTACGGAAGTAGCCAAGAAGAGCAGGGGGTGTGACAAGGCGTTTTGCTCGGAACGCTTCAAGCGACCACTAGCCGCGCTGGATCAAAGTTCCGACGATCGAGACGTTGGAGGTGGAATCGTTAACCATGCTGTTGTCTGGGTAGCAAGTGCACTCAACAAGGAAGTGTTCGCGTGGTACCAGAAGGCGACGCGTCTCAAGATAGCACGTTATACGGGCGCGATGGTACTGGCGTTTGCTTGAGAGCTGTTATAGCTGGCAGCTTTCTTAGTAGCAGCTCCACTATGTAGGGTTACCATTATGGTAGTTGATAGTGAAGTCTGAGATAAGGTACAGCTCGTAGTTGCCGGGCAAAGTGCCGCGACAGGATGGCGTGTTGGCTAAGTGCAGCAAAAAGCAAAGTGAGAGCCAACAGCGCCATCCGAGCAAATGTATAAGCAGAGGTTAGAGTGAACAGCATAGTGAAACTAAGTCTAAATGTTCAGCAGCACTTCACAGCCAACCAACGCTCCAGACAACTTGCAGCAACTTTAGCAGTGGGTTGACTGTTGAAGAATCCAACGATGGGGCGGACACAGACACTCTCGCACAGTATCCATCTTGCCCAAGCAGCCCCCGCCGTCACTCCATCTCACACTCCCACTTGATCTTGTCGGCAGTCGGCTGGAAGATCGCGAACGGCAAGATCACAACCTTGTAGGGAAAAAAAATGATCTGCAATGTGGTAGCGATTTCAATAGCGCTCGTGAGCAGTGGTGCAATACCCGCGGTAGCCATTCAGCAAAAATCGCTGTAGTTCCATTCAGCAGCGATAGATGGATTGCATCAGTAGTAGAAGCAGTAATGGCAATAATAGCAGTAGTATCGTGTGCCTCCCACTCGCTCCACGAAGTCATATCATTATGGAGATAAGCTCTCAGTGGTAGCAACTCGTCCTTGCACAATTTTGAGAACTTTCATCAGCGATCGGAACTTCGCAAATTTTACATGACCGAGCGGTTTCGTCATACAATCGGCAATCATGTCGTCCGTTCCAATATGTCTCGTCATGATACGTTTATCTTCCACACAGTGACGCACAAGGTGATAGCAATTCTCGATATGCTTCGTCTTGCTATGCTTACCGGGTTTTTCGGACAGATAAATGCTTCCCTTGTTGTCTCCCAATAACAGTGGAGTCGCGTGTTTCCACTGCAGCTCAACGCACAAACCAACGAGCCACATGATGTCTTTGGTTCCTTCGCACATTGCAACATACTCAGCTTCGGTAGTTGATTGAGCGTTAATAGCTTGCTTGCGAGATGCGTAAGAAATCACGTTTCCATCGAGCATCATAATATAGCCACTGACGCTAAGTCGATCCACTGGATCGTTTGCATAATCAGCATCAGTATGCGCAGACACCATGACGTCGGACTTCGACAAGATGTCCATGACAAGGCCGTAATCTTTGGTAGTTTGCAAGTAGCGAAGCACTCGCTTAGCATTGGCATAATGCGTGTGGTCGAAATTAGCAAGATGCGTACCAAGCGTGCGCACAGCATGTGCAATGTCAGGCCGCGAGGCAGACACCAGGTACTACAAAGCACCCACCAGCTCTCGGTACGGCAACGTCTCCGCTTTCAGTGGTTGCTTGATAGCAAGGTCAGTAGTCGCCTCTGGTGTGCGGAATCCGTTGCAATCTTGCATATTAAAGCGCTTGAGTATCTCGATGATGTACTGATGCTGAGAGAAAATCACTTGGTTTCGCGATCGGTCGATCAAAATCTCCACACCTAGCAGGTACTTCACTTGCCCAATGGTTGTCAGTTCAAATGACTCCTGTGGTTGACAAGCAGTCACTTCACAGGTAGGTGGAAGGCCCATAATCAGCAGATCATCAACGTAGACAGTAAGAAGCTGCACAATCTCACCATTCATGCGCTTAGCATATAAACCATAGTCAGAGTCCAGCCGCTCAAAGCCAATTGCAATAAGCTTCTTATGCAGAGTACGGTTCCAAATGTTTGGTGCTTGTTTGAGACCGTACAGCGACTTGAGCAGATTGCAGATATACTCAAATCCTTGCATCTGGAACCCTTGCGGTTGCTCCATAAAGATCGTCTCCTCGAGCGCACCGTACAAGAATGCAGTCTTGACGTCGTACTGCAATACGACCCACACACGCTGCAACGCGTAGTAGAGTGCGGCTCGGATAGTTTCAAATCGAATCACGGGCGCGTATGTTTCAGTGTATTCACACCTGCGACTTGCTTGAACCCATGAATAACTAATCGTGCTTTGAAGCGTTTGACGAATCCTCGCTCGTCGCGCTTGACAGCAAACCCCCCATCTGCACGTGACCACTCGATGTCCTTTAGCGTGCTCGCGTCGAACCAATTACCATGTGTTATGCTCGCGCAGGAAATGCAGTTCGGCCTGCATGACTTTCTCCTACTCGCCCCAGTAAGGACTGGCTCGCGCCTGCTTGTAGGTATTTGGCACGATCACCTTTGACGCATGTAGTCTAACGTGATTAGCCACATAATCGCGAAGTTCGGTTTCGTCGCACGACGAGGTCGAACAGTACAAGGTGCAGCTTGTGGAGCAACACTCGCGAGTGTGTCTTCTTCCTCTGATGATGTCGACGCACGAACGGTGCGTTTGGCCTCTTTACGTCGGCGTTTCCGGCGCGTAGCAAGACTATTCTGACTTAATTGATCTGGTGGCGTAAGCTCGTTCGGTGACACAGGATGTTGTACAACTTTCTCTGGTGATTGTGTATTTACCTCCACTGCGCTTAAAGGCACGATTTCCACAGTCTTTCCCGTATCGGCTACAATCTGATCCGGTGCTCGTCGCTTGGTCAGAAGCGAGTCCAGGTCCATGCGAATTCTTACCACTGGAATGGTATATGGCAAGTCATGCGAACCCTCGCGGTAGGCATTCAGCAATAGGCTTTCAATGTCGTTTGCATCCACAGAGTAGCCTTTATGAAACTGCAAGTGCTCACATCTGTGAGTATAGATCTTGCCTTCCTGCAACTCCACACTCTTGTACCCCTTTGTCTTCACACTATAGCCAAGCAGTAGGCCCATTACAGCACGCGGGTTCAACTTCTCCTTGCGTGTACGAGATTCAGCCGCAATATGCGCGTGCACTAGGCACCCCCAAGTCCGTAGCTCAGCAAGATTTGGCTTGATTGCATAGAGTTTCTCATGCGGTGAGAGTGCTTTCAGCGGCTTCGTAGGCAATCTGTTCAGCGTATCCACCGCATGCAGAAGCGCCTCACCCCATAGCATATTGGGGAGACCCGTAGCGTCAAGAGCAGCCCGAATACGCGGTAGTACGGCTCCATTTGCACGCTCTACAATCCCGTTTTCTTGAGGTGAATACGCGTTGGTATTTCGTTGCGAGATTCTTTCGGCTTCACAGAACAATCTCAGCTCATTTTAGAAATTCGCCACCTTGGTCCGAATGGAGCACTGCAACACGGCAGTTCTTCTTAGTAAACTGCGAGTGTAGTCGGCGAATCAGAACAATCGCAAGAGCGGCAGCATCACTCTTTTTTATAAGGCCCACTTATAGCGCGTGAACTCATCCACGACAAATAGAAACATAGTCTTACTGTCAACGGTCTCCTCGTGTATGAACAAGGAGACCGTTGACAGTAAGACTATGTGCAAATGTCCATCGATAGTTTCTCGAGTGTGGCAGTAGCGCGCTCGGGTTCCCTAGCGTAGGTCATCTTTCGCGACTTAGCAGAAAGACAGGCAACACAATCATAAAGGCTCAGCTGCGTAGCATTGATCTTAACCCCAAAACCCGCCCCATCGATCATCATCTTCTTGATGGCATGCATGTTGAGATGTCCGAGTCGGTTATGCAGTAACTTCATCGGATTCTCAGCATTCTTGGCGCCAGCAACGGTCATGACTTTGCGACAGTCAGGTTTATTCATGCGTAAGCGGTAGATCTTATCAACGCGCTCGAAACGCAGTTTCGTGTCGCCCTTCGTCAACAACGCAACACACTGACCTGGACCAGTGTACGATAGCTCATAGCCGAGCTCCTGCATATAGCCCTGGCTTAAAATATTGGTAGGTGCCTTGGCAGAGTAGATCACATCATCGAGCAGTCGATCTTCAACACACGAAGTAGCATGGTTCATCGTACGAAACAGCACCGATCCATGCACGCTAGGACTTTCGACTGTTCCATTGGCGAATAGTAGTTGCGGCAAATCAGTAGCTTCCAGGAAGCTCACAAATAGCGATAGATCCACACATATATTCACTTGTGAGCCGGAGTCCAGAATCCACTCCAGTTCACCAGTAGGAATATTTAATCCTGGCCCCGAGGAGCCTATAGCAAAGGCAGACCGGTACCCTGGTCCATAGGTACGGTTGTAGCGGGGCTTGGCTCACGCCACCTTGAATTGTAGCCATATCCACCTTCCGAGCGACGTGGTGACGGGCTACGGTGACTACGCCATGGCGATTGGCTCCGATCATCTAGTCGCGGTGATTGGTTGCGTCTTCAGTTACCGGCTCGTGGCGATGGGAGATTCTGCTCTGTTGACCTTCCGCGATCGTTGCCTCGAGGTGCACTACGGCGGTCATAATGTTGTTGCTCGTCCAGGGGCTGACGCTGCGTTTTCTGCGGTACATGATAACTGGAAAGGTATCCGACTTGGAGTTGCCCTTGTCGTAGCAAGGGTGACGAGGGTGGAGATGTCGGTGACCACGGCCCATCAATTTGCTTACGATGGTCTGCAGTAATTGCGTCTACTGCAAACTTCCCAAACACCTTCTCTACCATAGCATTAGTCATTGTCTTCCAGCCTGGCTGTGTCGAGGAATACATGCCCACCAAACGCGACCCAACAGCATTGACAATCTCCGCACGATTTATCACATCTTCGGACTGCACAGCGCACACAGTCCCCGAAGATTGCATAAGTGTCACGGGTGTAGCGGCGCAACCACCCACGTGCACTGGCGCGATACTAGTAGCAGCATTCTGCTGAGCAGGAGCAGACGCAGCTCTAGCTGGTTCTTGCACAAGTTATACGCATCGATCACGTGCCGGTACAGCATTAATTGTAGACGAAAGCCCCCATCCCCCCCCCCCCACCCACTGGCAGCGGGCCAATAGTAGGAGTCGATTCGGCAGCAGGCGGAACTGTCATCTTATCTTCGTCTCCATCCGCACGCTCAGCAATCGCACGGTCACTTACAAGTGCAGCTCCAGCAAACGAGCGAACGTTCTTTTCTGTACGACGTTTCTTCTCAATGTTTTCGCGTTTTGCACGGGCTGTCGTTTGCTCCGGTGTCATAGGTACAGGACACTGCGGGTCTCCATACCAATGTCCCTTTGCTTTGCAATTGACACAAACAGTATCAGCTTTCAGTTGCTTAACCGATTTGCGAGGTTGAGCTTGCTGCTTTTGATTGCTCTTTCGTTTCTTATTAGAGCGCCCTAGCCCTTGATCTTGAGCCGCAACACCATGTACTTGACGCGCTGAAAGCCCGTGCGCTCCATTATCCGCACTGTTGCTGCCTTGCTGGCGAAGCTGCTGGTGACTCTGCTCAGCAGTACCCAACCGCTGCACAGCAGCAGGAAGGCTCAGGTCTCTCGAATGGTGCTCGCCGAGCCACAGCGTGTGATCCATGGCAAGCTGTGGGAACACTAGCAGGGAGTTGGACAGCAACAGGTCTGCCAGCTCCCAATCCTCCATGGACCCACCGTTGTCCAGCAGTAGACGACGACGGCGCTCCATAGCTTGGACAAACGTATCTACGTTCTCGCTCGCCTGCAAGCGGCGATTGTACATCTGTGCTTTCAAGTACGTCGGGTTCACGCCGTTGCCTTGCTCAAAGTGAGCGCGAATTGCATCCCAGAGCTGGGATGGAGCGTCCATGCAGGGTTCGAAGCGCTCAACGTCCAGCGTACGCCGTAGCTGAACGCTAAGGGAGAGTGCAAGCGTGGTGAACGCCTTGCGGCTTCGTTCTACCCACGTCGAAAGATACTGCAGATCGGTGCTGGCACGTGCTTCGTCAAAGCGTTCTAAGCCAAAAGTCATACTTCCAAGAGAGCTCATAGTGAAGTTTAGCCTAACGTCCGTTTTCCAATCCAAATATTCACTTCTCTTCGTCAATTTCATCAACTGGATAACAGGATGTTTGTGCACGCGGCGAGGCACAGGCAGTTTGTCGAGCGAGACGTCCGTAAGTGAGAATACAGTCTTAGCCTGCGGCAACAACGAAGAAGCAGGCGCCTCGGTTGTCTGGGCGTTTTGTTGTTTTGCAGACTGAGTTGGAGGAAATTCTTATGTCCGCTCCGTGATGGATGGTATACTACTGCCATCCACTGCATTCGTCCTTTCATTCGTCGAAATTTCCGTCAGCGGCAAATTGTTCGCCAATCGGGGATCCGTAATTGGTAGACGCGGTGTCGATTGTGAGACATCGTTTGCGACACGTACAGTGTGCCCACGGTTTAAGTAACGGGCAACCGCTTCAAGCAACATACGGTGGCCTTCCGGTAGCGTCGATGTCGAAGATGCCCCGACAGCAGCATCGAGCTGTGCTGCGAGCGCAGTTGTAATATCCGAAGAAGCATCATGCGTATCCTGTGTAGCACCAGTCCGCGTTGGGCTCATAACCTGAGAGCTTTTATAGCTGGCAGCTTCCTTAGTAGCAGCTCCACTTCGTAGGGTTACCATTATGATAGTTGATAGTGAAGTCTGAGATAAGGTACAGCTCGTAGTTGCCGGGCAAAGTGCCGCGACAGGATGGCGTGTTGGCTAAGTGCAGCAAAAAGCAAAGTGAGAGCCAACAGCGCCATCCGAGCAAATGTATAAGCAGAGGTTAGAGTGAACAGCATAGTGAAACTAAGTCTAAATGTTCAGCAGCACTTCACATCCAACCAACGCTCCAGGCAGCTTGCAGCAACTTTAGCAGTGGGTTGACTGTTGAAGAATCCAACGATGGGGCGGACACAGACACTCTCGCACAGTATCCATCTTGCCCAAGCAGCCCCCGCCGTCACTCCATCTCACATTGCTGCCGCCGTGACCACGACGATAAGTCTGTTCCTAACCGTGCTGCTTATGGTTCTGTTCTCCGGCCTTTACTTCATCGCCTCCGGTGCACCGTTCACTGAGGTCGGCAAACGTCAAGTGGGGGGGGGGAATGTTCCGTACCCGGGAATGCAGGGGTCGTTCCAGCAGCGTGCACCAGATGCGAAGAAGGTAAAGTCCGTGTTAAAGCACACGGGGTCCTACAGTATCAAGAGGGAACTGTTCAAGCGCCGACTGCGAGGTACTGTTGGTGCAGATGGAATCGTGAAGACCTTGAGGAAGGAGTTTGCACTTGCGACGCCAGCTTCAAGGACGGATGACACGAAATATATACTGTCTTGAGTATCGAGTCAACCGGGTGTCACGTTGGGTTGGAAGTCATGTCCAGGGGTACAGGTGCGCGTAGGAGAAGGGGTGTCATCCTCATGAGCGCGATCGACCCTTTCCCCGTTTTAGCCCGGCGCATTAGTTTCTCAGTTGTATATTTCCCACCTACTACAAAGAACAAGGAACCAAGTTTACTTTTCACTGTTTACTGCTCGTTACCGTTCTACAACTACATCCCGCTCCTCGCTCGCCCCACCCAAGGCCCTGCTCTACAAACAGCCGCGGACTGCCCGACCCTGGTTAGTAGCGCAGCCGGAGGCGCCGCGCGAAGGGGTGGTGTGCGACACGACGATGAATCCGGCATGGATAGCGTATGGAAGGACAGGATCCCCAAAGTGGAGACTCGGATCCATCCTCACCTAGGGGATATAGGATAGACCATGTGCAGGTGGATCAAGTGGGGACCCTATGAAGGAAGGATTGTAGGTGTCATCTTAAGGTGGATTTGGTATCAACGACAAACAGGAAGGCAAGATCCACCATGATATGTCTCAGATCCTACTCTTTCAAGTGCAGGTGAGGTTCCCACATCGAGTGACCTGGATCCAGGATATGGGGATGGGGAGGCAACGGATCTCGAACTTTCGTGGAGCGATGGAGATCACACACGGTCGTAAGACAATGGTGGAAGATTGGAGAGCTCAGATCCATGATGAGTGTACACTTGCAGTGAGGTGGATCAAAGTGACCTGAATCCAGAATAGTGTACCCATAATATGGCGACCTCATCATGATTACGCCACGGATCGGATCTTATGATAATACAGCTGGGATGATGGACCTAGGAGAAAAAGGACATGCAGCCGAGCCTGGTAGGGGATTTAGCAGGTAACAGACATAGAAGGTAGGAATCCAGGCAGTTATTTATGAATCAGACCTCAAAAACAACTTTGCACATGATCACGCAAGTGCCTTCCTGCCCTCACGAATCGGAACTAGATTGACCGTACGAGCTCGAGGAAGGTTGGGAATTGCGAATCTAGTGCTGGTAGTGATAACTGGATAATACATTGCCCAGATCCTACAACCTAGTAAGCTTTCCTTTACACGTGCAGATCCGAAAAGTTAACCGGATTTACTACTTGGCCGGGTATACCTAACAAGCTCTCTACTCTCAAGATCCCGTCACAGGGTGCGGCAAGTACGCCGGAAAGGAAAACAAAGGCAAGGGGAACACACCCGCAAGGCAACCCTACGGCCAGATCCCAGATCTAGGCCCTGGACTCACCAAGCTCGAATATTCGCTTAGGATCCAGAAACAACTACGGACGCAGCGTGAAGATCTTACCACTACTGCTCCACCCCATCCCCACGTCTCGCCAAGACACTCAAGCTTCACCACTTGAACTCTTTGGACGTTACCGAGAAGATCCCGCCCTACCGACGGGTACACAAGGTGAGGAAAGCTCAGCAGATCACGGATCATCGGGGGCCCTCCGTCAGTCATTGTCTGGGCGCAGCTAATAAGTTGGATCCAGCAATCGCGCAGATTTTGCTGATCCCGCTACACCACAATACCTTGACGGTAGACCTACAGGCTGCTCGAGATGCTCGGGATCGAGCTCAGCGTGCAGGGCCGTTGCTCCGCAGGCTTTCAAATCCCTCTCTTCGTCTTCCTTTGCAACTCAACGCGAGACGTTGCGGGCTCAAGCTCACGACCAAGCCATGGCAATTCAGGGTTAAGAGTATCGCGCGAATTCTTACTTGCGGGACCTGCGACGTCTGCTCGCCGACCAAACAGGGAAGATCCGTGACTTGGAAAGACGACTGGATCACGTCTCTTGTCAACATGGCTTGCGAGACGACAACAATCATCTTCTTCAGGAGGTGTTGCTCGCAGAATCTGAGATCCACAAACTCCAATCCCGGATCCACGATCTGAAGCGGGATCTCAAGAGCGCTCAAGTTGTCAACGTGGCCGCCGACGAGAACTTGGATCGGCTTCGCGACGAGCTACGTTTGACTCAAGAAGAAGTGGTGACCAATAATTATGTGGGATCCATCCATGGTGGATCCGCATTGGGGTCAACTCGAGGCGGATCTCCCTCGCCGGATCCACCCTCCTCGTCACCGGTTACCACTCTGGACCAGTTGGCTAGCGAGCCAAAAGAAGCTCAGGAGTCGGTTGATAAGCTGTCGGCGGGGCATGTCTACGCGCTTATGGAATATGTGCGTATGACTCAAGGTCAAGACGATTTGCAGGACAAGTTGACCGAGGCCGAGCTCCAACATGACAAGGCAGCCACCGCGTGGACAGATGGCACTCGGGCACAGACGGAGTCGGAGTCGAAAATCCGCAGTATAAGTACGTGGGTCCGTTCTCAGCTCATCCTTTTGGATCTCATACTCACTTGTTTTGTTGGTTGAGGCGACAAGTTAAAAGCTGCTGAGAAGGCTTCCGCCCAGCTGCAGGAGCAAGTCACTACCGTTCGCAATCAACACAAGCAACTGGTTCTGGAGCGCAACCAGAGTCTTGCCGAGCGTGACATCGCGCTCCGGCAGCTGACCTTGGTGGCAGCTGCCATTTCAGATCCGCTTCCAGTTCAAGCTGGATTGCCCCCGGTTGCTGACCCCTGCAACCTCGCATCAGTCTCCAGATGAGGTGCATCCCTCGACGGCGAAGCGCCTCCGCAGTGCATCCACCACGTCTGGCGTTGGATCTTCTCGGCCTTGTAAACAAGCTCGGATCTCGTCTCCTGACGATGAAGGAGAGGTCGATGATGACGGTGTAGTGGGGGCTGGGGGTGACCTGGGAGGCGCTATGGATGACGGATCAGGTCAGACCGGCGCCAGATACAAGGTTGTCCGCCACCCAGGTTCGCCAAAACATGGATCCAGAACTGTATCTTCCGCTAATGGGTCGGTTAAATCTGGTTCGGCTGCCGAATACTCCTCAAAAAGGCCGCCCAAGACGAGGTCTACGACTACAACTGGATCCGCTGCCAAAACGTCGTCCGAAGTTAGATTCAAGACCGGTTCTACCGCTGAAGTGACCTCTAAGGCTGGATCTGTTACGGCAACGACGTCTAATCGTGCTTCTCGAGCCAGGGCATTCCCAGGATCATATCGTAGGGATCCATGTCGAGAACAGTAAGCTGTTCGAAGCTGTCAAATTCCTCAAACTTGACGGTCAGATCCACTTGGATGTTAGGGACAGTGACGACCTTCCCGTCGGCCAGTCGCACTAACATCGTCCCGTTGCCCGTGCTTTCTCTCAAGGCATCGGGCAGCTTGTTGCTATTACGAGCAACCGTCTGGCGGCGTGCGAAATTCTTCGACGCCTGAGAATCGATCAAGATTCTAAAGGGATGATCGTATCCCCGTACACATCCGTGTACTACGAGCAGGGCTATTCGCACATATGCGGGAAACCCTACAGGCTCCGGTGGCGGAAACAAGCCCGTCACACCCGAAGCCAATACGGCTGAAGGTGAAGCCGTATTCTACCAGGTGTGACGGGGTCACACAGCACCTTTCACTAGAGGAAGTTGGCTTCCGAGTGCATACAAACTCTCAGTGAACGGCAGTTCACAGGCCCCCTTTGCCTAAGGAAGCGAAGTGACCAATTTTAGGTAAGTTGTAAGCTGAATATATTTATAGGTAGGCTAAGCTTGAGTAAAATTTACAAACTATAAGTCACCTTTAGAAAAGCAAGGTCATCAGCCCTCGGACGACCCTTCCGAAGTGTGACGTGTCACACTTCATGTAACTAGGGCTACGTACCCCGCTACACGTAAGTTCACCGTCGTGAAAGATGCGTCATACGGTAGTGACTGAAATGTCAATGCCGTGCGTTGGAAAGCGTATGTGCTTCATCCAGATAGGCTAGAGGTTGGCAATAAAAAATGCACATATCCATTGCCGATGTGCGAATGTACACTTACTGGCAGCTGTCGTCTGCATTCTCTCATGCGTTCCAGTTTCCTCGTAAATTTGCCGAAGTGCACGGTTTTGTGGTATACATGGGCCAGCTCTTTCCGCGTGTATACCAGACAATAAAATCGTACAAACAGTAAAATACTGTGTTAGCGTGCGCGTGCTGCTTTGTGAGCACTTATTCGCGCTGTATAACAATATTGGCTGTGTCGAACAGCGTAGGTGGTAGATGTCGCTTGCTAGATCCATGCATTAACACAGTGAGGGATTCGTCTGGTAACAAAAAGTGTGTCCGCAGCACATGTACTCAGCTTACCTGGATCGGACAGTGCTTACAGCTCACAGCGCTCGCGTGCATGCACCGCATTGAGTTGAAGGCAAAATGATGGTCTTGGGGAGGAATAAATAACTTATTTTACCAATTGCTGACCAATAAGTTGGCAAAATCCACAATGCCAGGATTAATGTAAAAAGTTGATGATGGTACAGCTTGTCAAATGTTGCACTCTTTGAACACCATTAAAAGTCATTTCCCGTCACAGATTTGACACCGGCTCCACACTTGCCTCGACTCGAGATGTTGTCCCGGACGGTGCAGATGCCAGGTGCCCGTCGAGGCTTCCACTCCATCATGAACTCACTGGTTCCCATGGTGCTAGAGCAGTCGCCACGGGGCGAGCGCGTGTTCGACATTTACTCTCGGCTCCTCAAGGAGCGCATAGTGTTCGTGCATGGGCCCGTAAACGATGACATGGCGTCGCTCGTGACAGCGCAGCTGCTGTTCCTCGAGTCGGAGAACCCCGAAAAGGATGTTCATATGTACATTAACAGCCCTGGAGGTATCGTGAGCTCCGGTCTGGCCATCTACGACACAATGCAGTACATCCAACCCAAGGTCAACACTCTTTGCATGGGTCAGGCCGCATCCATGGGCTCGTTACTGCTGGCAGGAGGTGCCTCGGGTTGTAGATCGGCGCTGCCTAACGCTCGTGTGAGTTGTTGCTTAATGCGTTCGACTATGGATATATAAAAGGTGCTGACGTGTGAGTGTCGGGCTGCCACAGATCATGATTCACCAGCCTTCGGGAGGGGCACAGGGCATGGCGAGTGACATCGCTATTCAGGCCGAGGAAATCATCAAGCTGCGAACCAGGTGAGGCTGCAACCTAAAGAAACTTGTAACTGGGATTTTGTGCTGATTGCAGTTGCAGATTGAACGGGTTGTATGCCTCCCACACGGGGAAACCCCTCAAGGTGATTGAGCAGGCGATGGATCGCGATCTGTTCATGGACCCGCGGGAGGCCCAGGAATTTGGTATTGTCGACTCCATTATTGCCAACCGGAAGACTCCACAGTCGCCAGGCAAGCAGTAATGACCTAGAACTGTCGGGAAGGAGAAGACATTCCGACGTCCTAGTCATCGAAATACAAAAAGTGCAGCTTTTGATTGCTGCAAGCGGTGCCTTCACTACGCTGTCTGTTTTGTCAACGGGGGAATTGATGTCAGTTTGTACAGCAGTCTCTTTCTCTCCTAGCTCCAGTGTAGACCTGCTTTGTGTTATGGATCTGTTATTTTGTGTGTTGTTGTTATCTGTGCTCGATAGTCTCCACCTTTCAGGACGCAGCTAGTCGGTCACATCCACCTCCTCCGCTCAACATCTGACAGCACGTTTCCTGCACCTTACTCGTCCACCTCACCATCAGGCTCGTTAGCCTCGCCCAATTCCCACTTGAGGTTCGGCAGGTGGTTGCCACGCTTCGACTGCACACAATAACAGCAGAAAAACTCAGTCTGCCAACTTAAGTTCATTCCTGGTACAATTGCGACTCACCGCCTGTCGCCACGAGTCCGGGTTGTAAAGCGTCACGACGCCCATAAGCGTAGCGAAGCCGCCCAACCCGTAGAGCCATTGTCGCAATGCCTGGTACTTGGGAATGTGCGGCGCGTCGAAGTCAATAAGCGTCTCGGGGGCGACTCCGTCGTTCCAAACCAGCTCCGCTTCCTCATGCAGCGGCTGGGCCGGCGTCTTGATGCGTGCGAACGGCGGCGGGGGAGGGCGGTGGGCGTGGTTACCACGCGTCGCCAGCGCCTGGCGGCGCACGTTGACGCTGAGGCCGCCGCGGAGGGCGTGACTGAGCGAACGGGAGCTCATGATCTACTGTAGACTAGGGAGACAACGGGCGGCTCTGCTGCGTCTCGGACTACCGGAATGTAAAACGGTAACTGATTGGCTAAAACATGCTATAGTTCTGTAATTCAGTCCTGGTAAGGTAAATGTGTCAAAGCGATGACCGGCAACGTCAAGAGATCCGTTCTGCACTTGTTTGCGCTTTGCCTCCGCTCAGCGCGCCGCTGTCCGCAGTGGCAGCAGCGAGAAATGATGAAGGCGTATGTGCAGATGAAATTTCGCGACGAGATGAGTACTAAGGACTCGGACCGGGTACGGATGCTGCTGGCGGACGGCAGGGAGGAGCTCGAACGAATGAACTACTATCACTTCATTTATGAGACAAAACAGAGAGATAAAGAGACTGCAGAAGAAATAACAAGTACTGCTACAACAAGAGGAAACCAGCGACCGGCTAGTTGCCCGCAGTGCCTGGCCGCGTATCCGACTGAGCAAGCCAACTTTTGTGCGAACTGCGGCACAAAGAGACCGGAAAGAGAATGACAGGAGAGTGGGCCTTACCACGGCAAGGACCGAGTGGACGATTGTCGACAAGGAGAGAGCCGACGTGGCGAGAAACCGTTACCAAATACATATTGCTTGCTAAGGCAATAATCTACATGCCTTGGTGTTAACGTCCTGTCTAATTGTGTCTTCATCCATGCTTATCTGCATTAGATCTGCGGACAGTCACCAAACTAGTTACTTCGAGCCATTAACAAGGATGATCGCTAACAATAAGTCCCGCATAAACTTACAATCCAATAGGGCCGCCCGGTCAAAAGCGCCACAGGGACAGCGCCGAAATACCTCGAGTCTATGGAGCAGGTGGCGTTGTCTCCTTCAACCCATACGTGCCCCTTGGGAACGGTAATTATGTCCTTGTAATTGTCGTCGAAGCGCGGCTGAAGCTCCACCACGTCTCCTTCCTGCAGCAAAAATTTGGTGGCGGCAATTAGTTTACAATTAAGCAGGTACCATAAACTGACGAAAAACTGCGTACCAGGGCCAGAATCCGCTTGATTATGGTCTCGCCCATGTGCCGAGTGGGTGACCGTAACTCCACCAACTCTCCGCGCTCCCAGTTGCACCATCGCCGCGATAGGTGCTCCACGACGATGAAGGAGCCGTCGGGGATTGAGGGGACCATTGACACACCCATGCCGTATTTGATATCGAAGAAATATTTCTTGGTCATGGTCGCCCACCCCGCGATGAGCACGCCATTGCGCGCCAGCTTCGCTAACATTGTATCGCAGACAATTATTTTTGTCTGTTCGATTCGTACCACCAAAAAACGAAAGTACAAGAAATATATTGCAAAAATTGATTTCGATGTATTTACCCCAAATCTATTTTTTGCAAAAGCATAGAAAGAAAAATTATTTACACGATGGCCATCGCGTCTGTACTGCGCGAGGCATCCTCGGTGCTCACGATGCTGATTCGCTTCGGAGGCGTGTCCTACTGCCTCTGGGAGGCAGCCGACACCATCAAGTGCTCAGGCCCATCCATGCTGCCGACGCTCAACCGTGACGGGGACATTTTGCTGCTCGACAAGCTCTCGCCCAAGCTCCGGAAGCTGCAACCGGGTGAAGTAGTGATTGCCAGGTCCGTTTCCAACCCACGTCGGACCGTATGCAAGCGAATTATTGCACAAGAAGGAGACACGGTTTGTGTGCGATCATCGTCCGAGGTGGAATTCCACAAGATTCCCAGGGGCCACGTGTGGCTCGAGGGTGACAACAAATACGACTCACATGACTCGCGGTTCTACGGGCCAGTGCCATACTCGATGCTTGAGGGGCGTGTACTTATGAGGGTGGGATAGTAGAGCTGCAGAGGATGATTGATGAGAAATAACTGATGTGCTGTGTGTTTATGATAGATTTGGCCGCTTAACCAGATCAAGTACGTTAAAAGGGAGGTAGCACCGCAGGCATTCCGTGAGAGATAGATAGTACTAGGACAATACAGAGCTTAACCCCTTATCCCCCGAAAAATCCTAAGAGCGACTAAGGTTAATGCCCGAGATGGCTATCCCTGCGCAACCTCCTCCGCCAGGCACACAGGAACACTCTAAAAAAACTCTTCAACGCTTGGTTCTGATATATGTCGCTTGACCGCTGATGGCTGGTAGCTGAATCTCCGATGACTAGGCTTTGAAGAAGACGCAGCGTGCTCCTGGGGGTAGTATCCCACCGCTTCCGAGACAGGCATTGTTGGGAATGGAAGCCTTGCCCTCGGGTGCCGAATATTGCATTTTTATCTATTGCTAATCAAAGCAGAAAATAAATAATTGGGTTAGAGAACTACAGTAGCTAGACCAAAATAGATTATTGAACTTCCTCAACTCAGAAAATAGATTATTGGTGCAGCAATATTGATGGGCTGACTACCCCGCTGTGACTCACAAAAATAAATTGGTGCCGCAATTATTGCAATCAGAAAGCACCAATTATCTATAGGAGGCTCTCCTATGGGAGCGAAAATAAATAATTGGTCGTCCTCTCCAGAACGACCAATTTTTTATTTTCGCTCCCGTTGTAGCACCAATAATCTATTGGGCGGTGTTCAATCAGCCTTACATTCTTTAGTACTTGTGCCCTCGCTGTGTACAGAAGCCGTCAGGACAGCTTCTAAGAAGCCTTATTTGCCATTTGCGGGGGGCGCTTGTAGCACGTTGAGCTTGTGTAGTCGACTTGTGGTTTGTTGAAAAGATTGAAGAGTGATAATCGCAGCGAGCATGACAGCGCGGAAATCGAGTCACAAAGTACTCGGCGGGTCTCATATTGGCACCCATGCAATCAGTAGTATGCACATGTCGGATGGTATCCATACGACATCGGTGTATCATCCACGACCAGTACCGTGCCGTTGTCATGAGCACAATTGGCCAGTCTCTTGAGGTCTGCCATGGACAGAAGAGGGTTACTAGGGAGCTCCGTCCAGATGCCGAGAATCATCTCCTTGGCTGCAATGTCCTCAATCTACTTCATCACGTCCTCTCCCCAAGTAGGGAAGAAGTGAACTCCTTAGGGGCACCACTCTTTCCACGACAGAATCTTCAGCGTGTCAACATAGGGAAATCCCACCAAGATGCTCTTGTATTCCGTGCCACGAAGCATCTGCAGCAGTCGAACAGTGGAGAAGATGGCGCCCATACCTGTCGGATACAGAGCCACTTTCTTAGCATCTGCAAAGGGCAGGTAGAGCTCCGATACGCGCTGTCTGAGCGCCAAGTGGCTGTCCGTGCCTCTAATCGCTGGACTCTGCACGTCTCCATCGCTCTTGAGCACCTGGAGCAGCTTCTCAGCGTGACGTGAAGACACGATCTCTCCTGAGTGTTGCCAGAACTACTTGGCCGTGTAGCTGATGCGGCGTGGGAAGCGTACAGCGTGGACGGCATCCTTAGTAAGGTAAGGATTCCTTACCTCGCTCGCTCTTGACAGAATCAGAATTGCTGGCCAATAGGAAGTGGCGGGGACGCTCGCCTGCGTCAGAAGTTGGAACTGTCATGACCCTCGCAAAAAATCTGATTCTGAGTAGCGGTTTCCAGCGAGACGACCAACGGGTGGCGGAAGAAGCGAGGGTAGCCGCAGGCCATCGCATCCAGAACCTCCGCTCGCCCTTCCTCGTAGCCCATGACGTGCTCCCAGTCGGGCATGGACACAGAGATGGCGTTCGTATCTCGAGGCGGTAGCGAGACGCCCAGCGGCCGAGGTCGATGTAACTCCACCAAATAAGTTGGAACCGCCACCAAAAAAAAGGAGAATGCACACGAATGGTGGACAGCTATCACTCACAAAATACAAGTGGAGTGTCCGCACATATAGGAAGCAGTAACACTTAGAACAAAGCTAATAAACTATTGGAACTCCGTTCCGTTTGGCAGCACTCTGGACTTGTGAAAGTAAAATGAAGACTGAATTATTTAAGTGCTAGCTCACGCTCCTCCAGAGCTCCTACCAACACTAACGGATTCAACCCGTTCCCATACAATGACCTGGCCCAACTGATTCTCATCCCGAATGTCCTGGCCCACCAGATTCTCATCCAGTGTGTCCATGTCTCGTTGTGCCTGGTCTCCAGTGCGTCTGCTGTAGGTAGGATTAGTCGCCATCACATGAGCTGCTTGGTTGTCAATACCGTTTCGTAACTTGACCTCATGATCTGGTAATATCTCCTGCAGAATGTTCCCCTCTGCTACAGCTTCCATAGTAGCCTCGCAGGCCGCCACATACTCCGCCTCAGCCGTCGATAACGCAATAATCGACTGCCGCCGTGACATCCAGGCAATAGCTCCTCCAGACAACATGAACACAAACCCCGTTGTGCTCTTCCGCTGCTCTGGATCATTCGCCCAGTCGCTGTCACAATACCCTTCAAGTACAACTTCCCTAGCTGCTCCTTGAGTTCTTGTGTACGTGATTCCATAGTCAAGAGTTCCTGCCACGTACCGCAGTACTCTCTTCAGACTTCCAACATGTTTCGCAGACGGTTTGCCCACAAACCGACTCAGTTGACCCACCACGAACGCCAAATCAGGTCTGGTGCTCGTTGCCAAGTACATCAGCATTCCAATAGCCTCTCGATAGGGAAAACCCGTATCTCCTGTCTCCTCATCGCTCATTGGTGCCAACCGCAAGTTCACTTCCATCGGATTTCCAACCGCATGGACATTCTGGTACCCGAAATTGCTCAGGATCTCTCGTGCATATTTCCCTTGGTGAATTGTGATTCTCTCAGTCGTTTGCTCCACTTTCACACCCAGGTACTCATTCAACAGGCCTTGATCCTTAATCCCGTACTCCTTGTCCAGCTGCGCGAACAAGTCCTTCTTGCTCTGCTCGTCATTCGTTGCAACCAGTATGTCATCAACATACACTAGCACATACATGATCGTATCTCCGTCAAAACGATAGTACAGACACAATTCCGTCAACGACCGCATGTATCCGTGCTTCATCAACCAGTTGTTCAGCTCCGAGTTCCACTCGCGACCTGACTGATGCAAACCATATAGCGCCTTCAACACGATATAAACATATCCGTTGATCTTGCATGGGTATCCTTCAATGGATCTCAAGTACTGCTGGATCTCCAACTGGGCATTCAAGTATGCGGGGTTAATATCTCCGCCATACACCATTAATCCCAGCTGCGCTGCTAATGCCAACAGCAATCTGAACGACGACATCCTCGCCACCGGTGCAAACGTCTCCTTAACGTCAATCCCGGGTCTTTGATAGTTACCCAGCGCCACTATGCGCGACTTGAAACGAATCACATATCCTTGATGGTCGGTCTTGATGTCATATACCCACATCGTGTTCACGGGTGATGCTTCCTTCGGCATTTCATCCGCAGGAATCTCGGCAATCACTCCTTTCTTCTTCAAAACTGCAAGCTCTTCCATCTCGGCCATCATGAAGAAGTCACACCACTTCGACCGTATCATCTCACGACGATTACGTGGAACTTTGATCTCACTTGCACGAATGGGTCTTCCATTCTTATCCAGTACACGTGAGGAATTCATCGTCACGTTCACCATGTAGTCATCGAGATACGCCGGACGTCGACGCTCGTGAACTTCTCGTAGTCCAGTCCGTGTCTTCTTCACGTTTGTCTTATCCGCATCCAGCTCTGCACGAACCTCCTCTGAAGGAGTCTCATCTCGATGCATACGCTTGCCAGTCACTGTTACCTCAGGACTTATCCCCACCACATCTCTGTCTGGATCAGCTTCAGGTAGTGTGTCCTCACCAGTGTCACTCTCTAGCTCCGCATCATTGCTACCCTGGTCCTCAGCAAAGACACTCGCTACTGTGGTCTCTTCATTACCATCTTGCTCTTCGGAGTCATCCAGCTTATGGCCAACTACTTCCGATCCACAGGTTCCAGCCACCGATATAGCGTCCGCATCTGCTATGTCAACACCCTCAGCTGCTTCATGGACATTCTTGCCCTCAGCTGCTTGACCAGTGTCGACACTAACACCTTTGCTAGCCTCACTCGGTTGACTGCCTTCATGTTGTACACTTTCAGTAACAACATCACCATGTTCATCGCTCTCAACGGCGTCACTGCCTACTTGAACAGTCTCAGTACCGTCCTCAGTAACCTTGAGTTGAACATCACCATTCAAATGAACATCTCCATCCGCTTCGCTATCGGCATGGTGGACAGGTTGATCATACACTTGGTGCATTTCTCGTCCAACCTGCGTATGTACGTCAGTACGCTCGCCTTCCTGTGTCTGCACAGCATCCACGCAAGCATCCACACTCTCGCCTTCCTCGAGCTCAAAAGATGGTACATCACTCAGCTCGCTCAAAACGGTCTGGTCCTCGTCTTCTCGATGAGTAAAGTGAAGTGAAGAGAGATCGTCGTCTTCCACTTCCGTTGTGTATCGGTCCCGATACATAACATCTTCTGCAACACGCAGATCTGACACAAACTTTGCTGTGTGCTCATCAGGAAAGTACACTTTGCAGCCAACTACATTCTCAGCATACCCCAATACAAACCCAATCTTCGCATGAACACTCAGTTTCTTGCGTCCAGGAGTCACTGGTACGTGCACGTACGCCAGCGCTCCAAACTTCCGGATGTGGTGTACATTCGGCTTGACTCCGAACAGCATCTCGTACGGAATGCCATTAGTCCCCTTGTTGTACACACGATTCTTGACATACACTGCATTTCTCAGTGCCTCAGGCCACAGGCTCCTCGGTAGCCCCGAGTGTGCCATCGTAGACCTAGTCATGTCCTCCAACGATTGGTGCGTTCGTTCACACAAATTGAGCTGCGAGTTCTTCGGCCCGACTTTCACATGCTCAATTCCTCTTAACGATACCATGCATCAATTCCTTCATTGAAGAATTCACCGCCCTTGTCACTCCAAATCTGCTGCACTCTGTATGTTTTCCCGTTGGCATTTCGGCCTGCCTGCCGTTCCGCCCACAACACATACTCTTGCATGTACTTGTTCACCACCTTGCTGTCCTTGTTCCTCAGCAGGTGCGCAGTGACAAACCGCGAATAACCATCCATGATCACCAACACGGCCTCATATTGAGTCGCATTATTCTTCCCTGGAATCAGAGGATCCGCATACACTACTTGGTTGGGTCTCTTCAGTCCACGGTCCAGCATCTTCCTGTGTGATTTCATCTTTTGTTTTCCAAGATGACAGGCATCACACGTATCTTGCTGTCTCTGTGTCACTATCATTCCCTCCACCAGCTCCTTGTCGACCATAGTCTTCAAATACTGTGGATAGATATGACACAGTCTCTCATGCCAAAGCTGCAGCGAACCAACACCTTCTGCCATAGTGTGATTACATCTTGCTGCTGCTTCTGGTAGCACTCGAGCTCTCTGGGTCGGACTCGCTACTTGGAACCCCCAAGTGGCCTCCTGCTGCGTTGCTACAGCCACAGTCCTTCCATCTCTCATGACGTGAAAATTCCTCGATTCTCTGTCATATTCCAGAGTATAACCCTGCTCGTAGGCTAATTCAGAAAAAAAAAACCATACTCGGCATCCGGAATGTACAACACTCCGTCGAGATAGCTCACTACTTGTTCTCCATTAACCTCTGTCGTAAACGCCACTGTGCCCATTCCAGCAACACGGGAAGCAATTGTAGGCGTAACTCCTCGGATCTGCTGTAGCTGCTCCGAGTCTGCCGTGTACGACATGAAATCAGCGAAATTCCCCGTGACGTGCGAGTTGGAGGCCGTATCAAGATACCACCACCCGCCATTGAGACCTTGTGTTACTTGATCACTGTCCTCCAGATGTGATTCACCACTATCTGACTCATGATCGTTCACCGGGTTTCCATCACTTGCTGCTTCATCGTCGCTCACGATTCCAATGCCACGTACATCATCAGTGTGTACGTCATCCACTCCATGTGCTTCATCAAGCTCCCGAGGAATCCCGTATATTTCACGAGAACTTGTGACTCCTGCCACAACACCCTCATCCCGCTCGCGGTTCATCTGCACTGGTCCAGTGGTTTCTTGTCGTAGGGTACAACAACTGCGCGGCTTACGCTTCTTCTCTGCGTCGTCAGCTTTCTCTTTCCCCTTCGACTTCTCAGGACAATCGACACGTAGGCGATCTTCACTGCCACAAGTAAAGCATCTTCTAACTCTCTTGGGGTCACCAGTCTTGTCCTCGTGAAAGCCTTTTCTGCTCTCACTGCCTTTGCCATGTCCTCCTCAGCGAGCTTACCTTCTTCTCACTGGCATTAGCTCGAACTCTTTCTGTTGTTGCCTGATCAACTGAAGTTGAGCCATCCGAAGTTCTCGAGTCGGCCAACACAAGTTTTGAGATTGACCATCTGCAAAGATGGAGGTTGGCGTCTCTCCAGGTTGTGAGCTCATACTCCAAAGCTCAATCTCCACGCGACGGATCGTGTACACCTTGATGGCTTCGTTCTGCTTTCCTTGTAAAGGCTGCAGAGCTCACTCCACATCTCGATCCGGTCTTCTTGTCACGTAGTTGATGCAGCACGTCTGCCGGTACCGATGTACCAATCAAGCGCATGATCTTCAACTGCTTCTTCTTGAACTCCTCTTGCTTCTCTGCACTTGCAGTAGCAAGCATCGCTTAGGTCAAATCTCCGACTACGATGTCCTTGAGGTCTTGTTCCTTGAAGACGTTCATCAGCGCCCACTTGTACGTCTGCCAATCCTTACCATCCCAGTTCTTAGGGACTCCTTCACTCGAGTACTTCAGGGGCTTCGTCATTTGGGCTCAGAACCCTATTGGAGCTCCGTTCCGTTTGGCAGCACTCTGGACTTGTGAAAGTAAAATGAAGACTGAATTATTTAAGTGCTAGCTCACGCTCCTCCAGAGCTCCTACCAACACTAACGGATTCAACCCGTTCCCATACAATGACCTGGCCCAACTGATTCTCATCCCGAATGTCCTGGCCCACCTGATTCTCATCCAGTGTGTCCATGTCTCGTTGTGCCTGGTCTCCAATGTGAATTCCAGCATAAACACTCCATGTCAGTGTTTTTGTTCGAATCATTATCATAGGTGAAGTGATTCGAGCGCTAAGTTGTAGCGATCATGTTGTAGTTGCAGCAACAACGAGTCGCTGTCAACGACGCCTCACTTTCCCTTGCAACGTGCCATGGCACTACATTTCGGCTGGCAGTCGGTAGCGAGAGGCTGAAGTCGGTAGCGCCAGCCCTAGTCGCAGCAGTGAGAGGCTGTCGGTGGCAGTAGCAGGCCCATTTCAAGATTGCACTGTCCTGTGGACACGGTACCAAAAAGTGCGAACGCGCCCTTTTTCTGTATTTTTGGCTCGGGATCTAAACAGGAGCGCGGCTAGGGATGCACTGTCATCGCGCCCGCGGTACCAATAAGTGCGAACGCCTGCCACTACAGTCGCACGTTTTTGACCAATCAAAAGCTGTAGCGGAGCACCACATTTGCATAGATGTCTGGCACACCAGCGAACGCCTATCGCTACAGTCGTTGTGATGGTTTTTTTCAAAACAAAATGGGTTTTTCTCTGGTAACTCCAAAATTGGTGAGTCATAATATCACCTGGTAGACCAACTAGTAAAAATGATACCTAATATCTTCTGAGACAAAATCATTTTTTTTTTAAATATCAGCTTAGTATTAGTAATTTATCTTTTACAAAGATTGCGTAATCGGTCTGGATCCACCAATCATATGTCGTTAACGATCAAAATGCATGTATGGCATTCTGGCATTTTTTGCATTTGTGCATATTATGGTATAATATGCATCTTCGACAATAACGGCAATTGATTGAAGAGCGCATCTGATGCAGATATGCACGGAAATTAGACAGATGGCTATTTTTACAAAGCCAATGGTTATTTACACGAGGTTATGATGACCCGATAGCGAAGTGGGCACAGTGTGGTGTAGCAGGATTAGCAAAATCTGCGAGATTGCTGGATCCAACTTACCAACAGCGCCCAGACACCGACTAACGGAGGGGTCCCCCGATGATCCTTGATCTGCTGAACTTTCCTCACCTTGTGTACCAGTCGGTAGAGCGGGATCTGGTTCTCTCGGTAGCTTCCGAAGAGTTCAAGTGGTGAAGCATGAGTGTCTTGGTGAGACATGGGGATGGGTGGAGCAGTAGTGGTAAGATTTTCACTCTGCGTCCGAGGTTGGCTCCGGATCTTAAGTGAATATTCGTGCTTGGTGGATCCAGGGCCTAGATCTGGGATCTGGTCGTAAGGTTGCCTTGCGGGTGTGTTCCCTTGCATTTGTTTTCCTTTCCGTCGTACTTGCCGCCTCCTGTGACGGGATCTTGAGAGTTGAGAACCTCTAGGGTGTAACCGACCAAGTAGTAAATTCGGTTAACCTGTCGGATCTGCACGTTTTTAGGAAAGCTCACTAGGTTGTAGGATCTGGCCAATGTATTATCCAGCTATCACTACCACCACTAGATTCGCAATTCCCAACCTTCACTTAGCTCGTACGACCAATGTAGTTCCGATTTCTGAGGGCAGGAAGGCACTTGTGTGATACTGTGCAAACTGAGGTCTGATTCATATTTAAGCCTATACGTGCCTGGATTTCAGCCTTCTATGTCGTTTACCTGCTAAATTTCCTACCAGGCTTGGCTGCATGCCTTTTTTCTCCTTGGTCCATCATCCCAGCTGTAGATCTACCGGATCCATGGCGTAATCATAATGAGGTCGCTATATTATGGGTACACTGTCTTGGATCCAGGTCACTTTGATCCACCTTACTGCAAGTGTACACTCATCATGGATCTGAGCCCCCCCCCCAATCTCCCAACATCATCTTACGAACGTCTGCGGTCTCCATCACTCCACGAAAGTTCGAGATCCGTTGCATCCACCCTCCCCATATCCTGGATCCAGGTCACTCGGTGTGGGATCCTCAATCGCTTGGATCCGGGCTTGGCAAAGTTGGATCTGAGGCATATAACGGTGGATCTTGCCTTCTCTTCTGTTGTTGATACCATATCCACCTTCAGATGACATCCACAGCCTTTCCTCCATAGGATCCCCACTCGATCCACCCACACACGGTATATCCATGTCCCTCGGTACAATTGGGTGAGAGTGGATCCGCGTCCCTTTGGTCGATCTCAGCTGTACCGCCACCAGCCATGTTTTTTCTTTCGTTCTTCATACTCTGAGTCCCTCGTTATTCCAAAATCCATCGTCGACCCATATGGGATACCACTTTATCCCGGCCCAATCCACTTCGAGGGGTGTGGATCCATGGTGGGCAATCCAGATCCACCCTAACCACCGGGTGCTGTCATTAATCTGTGCTAATGCCTCCTTGTCAGATCCGTCTCTTATTTTTAAAAAAGCACTTCACCACAATCGCCGACTGTATGTGGTTGGCGCTGCCCGACAGCGTTCACGACGTACACCCCAGCATTCTTACTTCCCCGACGGCTCCTTCTCTCGCATAACACAGGTCTCCCCCGAAATGTGCTAATAAAGCGCCCGGCAAGGCCCCATCCACCACTTCTCCCGTCAGTCCTCCTGCGTCGCCTACGGATTTGCGGACTTTAGCGCAAATTCTCTCCGATCAGGTACAGACTGCTCGAGATGCTCGGGATCGAGCTCAACGTGCAGAGGCTGTGGCTCAGTAGGCGTTCAAGTCCCTATCCTCATCTCTCTTCGCCACCCAACACCAGACATTGCGGGCTCAAGTTCACGACCAAGCCATAGAGATCCAGAGATGAGAACATCACGCGGATTCTCACTTGCGGGACCTGCGACGCTTGCTCGCTGACCAGACAGTGGAGATCCGTAGCTTAACTGGCCGACTGGATCACATCTCCCGTCAACGGGATGGCTTGCAAGATGACAACGACCATCTCCTTCGGGAGATGACGCTCGCAGGTCCGAGATCCACCACCTCCAATCTCGGATCCATGATCTAGAGCGGGATCTTGAGTGTGCCCAAGTCGCTAGCGTGGCTGCCGACGAGAGCTTGGATCGGCTTCGTGACGAGTTGCGTCTGACTCAGGAAGAGATGGTGACTAACGACTATGGTAAATCCGCCCATGGTGGATCTGCATTGGGGTCAGCTCGTGGAGGGCCTCCCGCGCCGAACCCATCCTCTTCATCACCAAATGCCACCCTGGACCGTCTATCCAATGAACGAAGGGAAGCAAAAGAGTCGTTCGAAAAGTTGTCGGCTGGGCGAGATCACGCGCTTGAGGAATTCGTGCGTATGACTTAAGCCCGCGACGAACTCAAGACAAGTTGACGGATACCGAGCTCCAGCACGACAAGGCAGCTATCGAGTGGGCAGATGCCACACGGACGCAGACGGAGCTGGAATCGAAGATCCGCCGTATGAGTACGTGGATCCGCTCTTGTCTCCTCTTTTTGATCCCATTTTTACTTGTTTTGTTGGTCCAGGCGATAAGTTGGAAGACGCTAAAAATACTTCGGCTCAACTACGGGATCAAGTTGCGACCGTCCGCAATTAGCACAGGCAACTGGTTCTGGAGCGACCGGAGTCTATCCAAGCGCGACATTGCGCGTCGACGGTTGACTTTGGTGGCCGTTGCCATCACAGATCCACTCCCATCTCAAGCTGGATTGCCCCCGGCTGCTAGTTCTTCAGCCTCCCGGCAGTCCCTAGGTGGGGTGGATTCTTCGACTGTGAAACGACCCCGCAGCGCATCCCCTGCTTCTGGCGTTGGATTCCCCCGGCCCCACAAAAGAACTCGGACTTCGTCCCCTGCTAGATCATCTACCAAGGTCAAGTCCAAAGTCGGCTTTGTTGCCAAAGTGGCGTTCAAGGCCGGATCCAGCGTCACGGCATCCTCCAAAAAGGTATCCGTTGCGGTTGTACCGACGAAATCGGGATCCAAGACTGGATCCGCAATCAAGTCCTCATCCAAGACGGTACCACTGACTGGATCCGCTGCGGTTGCGTTGTCAACGTCTTGCTCTGCGTCCAAGACTGGATCTGCTACCAAGTCCCCGTCCAAGACGGTACCACTGACTGGATCCGCTACGGTTGCGTCGTCAACGTCTGCGTCCAAGTCTGGATCTGCTACCAAGCCCTCATCTAAGACGGTGTCACCGACTGGATCTGTTGCGGCTGCGCCATCCAAGTCTGGGTCGGCGTCCAAAGCTGGATCCGCTGCCAAGACATCGTCCAAGACGGGTTCGTCAACTGGATCTACGGCAACTGTCTCCTCTACGACTGGGCTAGTAGTATATACGGCTGTGTCTGTCTCGGCTCAGTCGGGATCTACTGCTGGATCCTCCGTGGCGGTGTCTACCGTCTCCCGACCAGTCTCGACTGGATCTCAAATTTGTGGGATCTGGGTCAGGTAAAGCAAAAGCCAAGCGTCCTATCCCTACTGGCTCTAGAACAAAGACGACGAGGAGGATGTATCCTACTGGTCCGATGGCTCGGGACCTCCTATCCGCTCTTCATCAAAACGAACCTTTCAGCGGGTCACTTCTCGTTCAGTTCTGACGATGATGATGACGATGATGAGGATCCTGAAGACTCAGAGGAGGTCCAGGTCGCAGACGACGCGTTAGCGGAAGACGTGCCTCGGGCTTTGTCGCAGTCCAGATCCAAAGCTCGGTGGAGATCTCACTCGACGCCGACCAAACAAGTCGCTGGAGCACTTGGATCTAGCGACGGCACCGCGGGATCTGCAATCCAGATCGGCAGCGATGATAGTCTGGGTAGCGACGATGGAGATGGGTCACCCCATGGTGGCGGATCCACTGGATCTGCTTCGGTCGCTGCTCTGACCAACGCTTCCTTACCAGGCTTCCCGTGGCTCCGTTCGGTCCGGATGCCACCTTCATCCCTGGGCGGCTCACACCTGAGACCTTTACCGCGGACACTATCGAGCCTTGGTCCACCAAGAAGTTGAATGGTGTCCCTATAGCCACCATGAAGATTACCATCCTGTTTCCTGAATTGCCGTTTCGTACTGAGTGGATATTCCCTCGCGAAGAGGATGACATTGTGGTGTAGCGGGATCAGCAAAATCTGCGAGATTGCTGGATCCAACTTACCAGCTGCGCCCAGACACCGACTAACGGAGGGGGTCCCCCGATGATCCGTGATCTGGTCAACTTTCCTCACCTTGTGTACCCTCCGGTAGGGCGGGATCTGCTCTCTCGGTAACTTCCGAAGGGTTCAAGTGGTGAAGCTTGAGTGTCTTGGCGAGACGTGGGGATGGGGTGGAGCAGCAGTGGAAAATCTTCACTCTGCGTCCGTGGATGGTTCCGAATCCTAAGCGAATATTCGAGCTTATGGATTTGGGGCCTAGATCGTGGATCTGGCCGTAGGGTTGCCTTGCGGGCGTGTCCCTTGCCTTTGCGTTTCCTTTGTGTCGTACTTGTCGCCTCCTGTGACGGGATCTTGAGAGTTGAGAACCTCTAGGGTGTTACCGACCAAGTAGTAAATTCGGTTAGCCTGTCGGATCTGCACGTGTATAGGAAAGCTCACTAGGTTGTACGATCTGGCCAATGTATTATCCCGTTATCGCTACCAACACTAGGTTCGCAATTCCCAACCTTCTCCGAGCTCGTACGGCCAATGTAGTTCCGGTTCTTGAGGGCAGGAAGGCACTTGCGTGTTACTGTGCAAATTGAGTTATGTATTGATACTTAAGCCTATACCTGCCTGGATTTCTACCTTCTATGTCTTTCACCTGCTGAATCCCTTACCAGGCTCGGCTGCATGTCCCTTCTTCCCTTGACCCATCATCCCAGCTGTATTATCTTCAGATCCACCGGATCCATGGCGTAATCATTATGGTCCTTCTATTATGGGTACACTCATCCGGATCCGGGTTGCTTAAACCCACTTCACTATAAGTGTACACTCGTCATGGATCTGAGCTCTCCAATCATCCAACATCATCTCGCAACCGTCTGTGATCTCCATTGTCCCACGAAAGTTCGAGATCCACTGTATCCATCATCCCTATACCCTGGATCCAGGTCCCTCCAGGCGGGATCCTCCCTCCTTGGAAGTATGGGATCCGGGGTACCTCGCAGTGGGTCTTGACTTCTGTTAGCCGTGGTTGCTAGATCCACCTTCAGATAACACCTACCATCGTTCCTTCATAGGATCCACACTCGATCCACCCGTACATAGCATATTCCATATCCACCTAAGTGGATCCAGGTAAGGGTGGATCCGAGATAGGTCTTGGTGGATCTTGCCTTCCCGTACATCACTCATACCAGATCCATCGTCATTTCGTACGGGGTGTTGCTCGTCATGGCTAATCCACCACAGGCAACTTGCATTCGCGCCGGACAATCCAAATCCTCTCTAATCACTTGAAATTGTCACTGATTCGGGATAGTGACCCCGCGTTTGGTCCATTCTCTTATTTCTGAGAAAGCACTTCACCACAACATGCCGGCATCCGGGTACGTGGATTCGTTAGTCACCAGATCCAGCGTGGAGGAATTACATGGTACTCCACTATGGGATGTTTTGACGACTACTCTTGTGGATACCGTTAGCTTCCGAGAGAACGTCGGTGGACGCCTCGGGCTATTCGTTGGCGCCTTTCGACAGTTTCCTTCTAAACACCGCATCGCAATATGGGAAGGTTTCCATCGATTACCCATCTGTCGTGTCCAGCTGCGGCAATACCCATGGCTGTCGAACTTCAACAAGCAGCGCGGCAACAGACGCAGTCACGCCACTCGAGCCTGGAAGAAAGTTCTCGTGATCCTTGTTTTGACGGTTGGTGAGACGTGGATATCTTGTTGGATCTGTTCCTCCTACACCTTCCCAGACGTGGGGACAAGGTGGCATGGTTCCCGGGATCCGTGTCTCGTCGAGCTAACTTGGAGGATCCTAACCTTCACCGCCCCGAACCAACGAATTTATTGGAGACCTTGCAAGAGATTGACGAAGCAGAACCTTGGCGCAACCAATTTCGAGAGATCTTAGCCAACCTCCAGCACACCGGATTCCACGTCTGGTGGGAAAGTTCTTCAATGTTCAGCCCAAGACTACCTGATCCATGCCACTCCTCCATGTCACGCCTCCAGTTCCAGTCTTCGTGGATCATTTTTGTAGTAGCAATTAGCGACTGTAAACTGGATCGAGCTGACAACGCGCTCTCGACCATCGTCGTCAAACTGCATCAACGCGCATCTAATCGCGAGGTCACTGATATCGCATACGACATGGAACGGCTTGGATTCGTCGGGCATCATCAGAATTCGCGCGGCTGTCTAGCTCTTCTTCACCAGGTCGAAAGCTTCCTAGTGCTCGGGATGCCACGACCACGCGGCGTCTTTCTTCAGTAGCGACGAGAGCGGCTGGATAAGCCCGGCGTAGGTCTTTAGGCACTTGTGGAGATAGTTAGCAAGACCGAGCCATTGCCGGAGCTCAGTTGGGTTTGAAGGAATCGACCATGCGCAGATGGACGGGATATTCTCTGGGTCAGTCCGGACGCCATTCTTGCTGATGAAGCAGCCAAGCACCGATATTTCCGGTGCGCAGAAGACGCATTTCTTCAAGTTCGCGTACAACTTCGCCTCTTGCATCACCTAAAATACTTGTTTCAGGTGTCTAAAGTGGACTTCCACGGCGCTAATGTCGCCCTTAGCGCGACTGTGTACGAAGATATCGTCGACGTAACTCGGAGCGAAGTCGCGCAGAGGCCACAGCACGTGGAAAATCATACGATTGAAAGTGGCAGGCGCATTCTTGGGACCCTGGGGCATCACAAGCCATTCCCATAGCATTTCGCTTGGAGTACTAACAGCCAGGAGGGGGACATCATCCGGCCTCATCAAGATGTGATAGAAGCCGTCCGTCAGATCAATAGCACTGTAGATCACGCTGACAGACATGGAGTCGAGGATCATATCCTTGCGCGGGATTGGAGTCTGCGCTGGGATGATGGCGTCATCCAGCTTGTTGAATGCTTGGCCGATATGCCAGTCTCCGGTCGCCTTCTTGACACCTTGATTGAGGAGAGATGCTTTCACGCATGTGTCCGACTTGGCGACGACTCTTATATAAATCGTCGATGGCCTTGACCTGATCTCACGGCAGCGGCCACTGCCACGTCACGCAGTACTTTATTCCCGGCGTGAAGTCAATCTCGTGTCGTTCCCTGCGGTCAGCGGGGCAGTTCCGCGGAGATCTTGTCGGGGAATATGTCCTCAGGGCTCGCGTGCGAGGTGTACACCGCGTTCGAAGACGCCTTCAGTTACTCTCACCAGTGCGCGGCGAAGCGTTCCTCGCGCGTCTTCTTCCGTTGGGCGTGTGTGGGGCGCACTAACTCTTCGTGGTCGCTGACTGTGTGAAGCTCCTCGTCACGTGTGGTGATGAGCCAAACTTGCTCGACCTCGCCACGTTTGAGGTCGCGGAGAAAGTTCTTCCAGGAGAGGCCTTTGAGACGCGTAATTGAAGAGGCGTTGCACGGTGGGTGAGCGACTTCGACTACGCGCAGTCGATGAGAGGCGCCATTTACGTATTCCACCACGAAACGTGACTCCGTGATGAATAGAGCGTCCGGAATCGGGTCGTGCTTTCAGACGACGGCGATGTTTAGAGTTCTTCGTCTTGCGCTCACCGCGCGTGGCCGCGGAGGGTATGGAGCTATTGCTGAACGATGAATCTCCCCCCTCCCTCCAGGTGCGAAAAACCATGTCCATCGGCACCGACAGCGCGCGGGTGAACTACGCGAACGCGTGCGACATCGAGAAGCGGGAGTGACGCATGCTCGACCGCAGACACTTGCAGTGGTGGGAGGCCATGCTTGACCGCCATTTCGTCGCGCGGTGGGAACCCATGCTCGACCGCCAGATCCGCTGCTGACGGGAACCCATTCTCGAATATCGGCTTGTTCATTGACGGGAACCCCTGTTGATCTCAGGCTGGTATCGCGCGATCCACGGCATCCTGATAATACAGTCAAAGCCGTAGTTCATCGAGATTACCAGGAACTCGTCTCGACTGGAGAAATCGTCGAATTTGTACAAAAGTTGTACCTCGCGCCGCGGGACGCGGCGCGACATACCGTTTCACAACAACCTCGCCGAGACCATCGATAACAGGGATCTCCGAGTGCAACATCGACAAACATGAAGCGCGGAAGAAGTTCTTCGTTGCTTCTACGTTCAGGAGTGCGCACAGTGGACGCTGGGTGCCAGCGACGTGTAGATTCAGGATGATTAGTCTCGAGTCGTCACTGGCGTTGAAGTGTGCATCGAGCACTCGAAGGATAAGAGGTCGGGTCGCCGCCGGTGGGCCGGGACCTTCATTCCAACCAGTAGGGCGCCCTGTACCTACTGGCCCAGGCCGTTTTTTTTACTGGGCGACCTGGCTCGGACTCGCGACGTCATCGACCGTGGCCGCTGCAACAGGGGCAGGCGCGCGGCAAACGGCCGCACGGTGACCTAGATTCTGGCAACGATAGCATGTCATCGGACGCAGGGATCTGCCTCCACACGAGGTACGTCGGTTAGTCGATACCTCGATAAAACATATCTCCATCGGTTCGGATGCGTTTGCTGAGTCGACAGCTGGCGTCGTGCGGGCGTATGACGGCGTCACCACATATTCCTCGCGAATCGCGAGGGCGAATGACTTCTCCAGTGCGTCGGGCTTCACCCGAGTGAGACTATAACGCGACATACCTTCTCGCATCTCGAACATGAAGACATGAACCTGGGAAGCCATGTCGATGGGGCTCGTGGTGATGTACGAAGCGAGGTGCCGAGTCTTCTTAACATAGTCCCGCATCGGCACTTTACTCTGTTTGAGGGCGCAGAATTGGGCTTGGACACGGGATTCATCTTGCGGGGTTCGAAGTCCATACGTAGATCACTCTGGAGAGCTTCCAGAGTGGGAAACGCTTGCGCATCTACGACAAACTTGCCGAGGGCCCACACTTTAGCTTTCCTGGTTAAAGGGGAGAGGAGGAATTTGTAACGGGCCTAGAGTGTCCGTTACTAGCTTACACGTAACAATGAGGAAGCGTACAAGGTCCACGATAGTGAAACAAAGTGCTTAGTCTGAAGAAAAATTAACTCTTTTTTTTTAGGTCCAGGGCAGCTTGCTCTGACCACTCAAATACACGACAACTCCTTATTGGTTGATAATGGGTCTGGCTCCCCATATATCAACCAATATGATGACGGCAGTTCAGCACACGCTAGCCGTGTGCTGCTGCACCTACTTTTGTAATATAAATCTACCTACTTATGTGATGGTGCGGCCCACTACAGAATTCACCTTTGCCGACGGCGCTTCGATCAATCTCGAGGCGATGGCGTTGTCTATCTCCCGGGGCCACCGATTCAGTGGCAGCCGGTCTGGACCGGTGCCTGACTACGTCGAGGTTTCCATCTTGACGGCGTCATTCCTGGAACGCGAGGGAGTCTGTCCACGCTGCTTGGCTTCAGCGAGCTCTCGTTCCATGAATTCTTGAGCGGCTTGACGTTGCTGTTCAGGGGACGCCGCGCTGAGCAGCGACTCCACGACAACCTGTCCAGACACCGCCCCTAGGCGGTGGAGTGCCTCCCACTCAACGCGGGTGAGGTGGGGGAAGTTGTTGTGCTCCATAGTTGTTTCGGTGGAACCGGAAGTCAAGCCGTGCTGCTGCATCTTGGTCTTGGTCTTGGTCGTTGGAAGGACTACGAAGTGCTACCAGGTGTAACGGATTATGTTGCTACCGTCACTAGCGTTCACGTAGCGGTAAGGAAGCCCACAAGCAAGATAGACTTAGCTCTTAGCTAAATAGACTATGATTTAATTTAGGAACAGGGCGGGAGTCCTAGACCTCTGAGAACCACTCCTATACAGGTCGACTCCTGACTGGCTTTAACGTTTTTCTTTTTAACTAATCAGAGAGCGACAACACAACACGTGCTAACCGCGGGCTTTTTCTACCTAATTTTGTAAAAGACCTACCTACTTATGTAATTGGAGAGGGTCCATTACACCTGATCGCGGAGAGAAGCCGACTTTACCTTGCTGATCCAAGCTCGCGCGCGGTCTTCGTCGTCATCCTTCCCGGAGAACTCCTTGAGCTCCGACATCGCGGAGACGTGGATGCGTGAAGTGATCCCTGGCGTTACGATGGCTGTAGCGGCTGTAGCCACTGTCGGTTGACGGGTGTTAGTGAGGTCCAGCTCGTCTGGATCGTACTCACCATGCTCCGTGCCAACCGATTCCATATCGACGTCGTGCTGTTCGGTCGCCGCTACCGGTGCAGCGGTTGGCGTCGCTTATACAGTGCGCTGCCCTTTCAGGAAGCGCTCCATCGCTGAGCTGAAGATCGTCCGCAGTCTGCTTGTGCTGGTCGCCCATCGTCGGCGAGTCCGCCTCGACTTCCGCCTTGCCGCACGATCCGGCCGAGACTGCAGCAGTGACATGCCCGACGGTCCCGGCTGCATCCGTTCGTAACCGTCGGTGATGTCCGAGTATGCACTTGAAGCTGCGGAGGCTAGCGTGACTGCTGGAACGATCCTGTCTATGACCCCGTTTTAGGGGGTTGGCCGGTAGCGGGCTTGGACTGTCTTGATCTGAGTCTGCCACTCGCCGACCAGCGCTCTCAGCTTCTCAAGGAGCTCCGCCTGTGTGTTCTGGATCGTTTTGAGATACAGATAAAACAGATCCTTTGCTGCAAAGGGGTCTCGCGTGACACCGGCTTCTATCAGAAGATACAATATGGCTTTCACAGCCTCCAGCTTGTTCGTCGTCTCAGGTGGCGGTGTCGCCGGTCCTTTCAGCGATCCAGACATCAGCGGCTGTACAATCTGCATCATTGGGTCTTGGTCAATAACATTTGAAGCTCGTGCTGGTTGTATGCTTCTTCCAGCTGATCGTCAGTCAGACCAAGTCGCTGCGATCTCACCACGGCTATCGGAGTCTGAGGCCAATGGGGTCTTTCGCTTCTTCCGCGACGCTTTCGGATTCGTCTTCTTCGAAGTCTTCTGCGTTGGCTGAGCGATGGTTGATTAGGTTCTGTGGTGTAGCGGGATCAGCAAAATCTGCGAGATTGCTGGATCCAACTTACCAACAGCGCCCAGACACCGACTAACGGAGGGGGTCCCCCGATGATCCGTGATCTGGTCAACTTTCCTCACCTTGTGTACCCGTCGGTAGGGCAGGATCTTTCTCTATCGGTAACTTCCGAAGCGTTCAAGTGGTGAAGCTTGAGTGTCTTGGCGAAACGTGGGGATGGGGTGGAGCAGTAGTGGTAAGATCTTCACTCTGCGTCCGTGGTTGGTTCTGGATCCTAAGTGAATATTCGTGCTTGGTGGATCCAGGGCCTAGATCTGGGATCTGGTCGTAGGGTTGCCTTGCGGGTGTGTTCCCTTGCCTTTGTTTTCCTTTGCGTCGTACTTGCCGCCTACTGTGACGGGATCTTGAGAGTGGAGAACCTCTAGGGTGTTACCGGCCAAGTAGTAAATTCGGTTAACCTTTCGGATCTGCCCGTGTAAAGGAAAGCTTACTAGGTTGTAGGATCTGGCCAATGTATTATCCAGCTATCACTACCAACACTAGGTTCGCAATTCCCAACCTTCTCCGAGCTCGTACAGCCAATGTAGCTCCGATTCTTGAGGGCAGGAAGGCACTTGCGTGATACTGTGCAAATTGAAGTCTGTATTGATACTTAAGCCTATACCTGCCTGGATTTCTACCTTCTATGTCTTTTACCTGCTAAATCCCTTACCAGGCTCGGCTGCATGTCCTTTTTCTCCTTGACCCATCATCCCAGCTGTATTATCATCAGATCCACCGAATCCATGGCGTAATCATTATGGTCGTCACATTATGGGTACACTTGTCCGGATCCAGACCACCTTGATCGACCTCACTGCAAGTGTACACTCAGCATGGATCTGGGTCCTCCAGTCTCCCAACATTGTCTTACGACAGGTTGCGGTCTTCATCACCCCACGAAAGCTCGAGATCCACTGCATCCAACATCCCCATATCCCATATCCAAATCACTCCATGTGAGATCCTCACCCTTTGGACCCGGACTCGGAAGTGTGGGATCTGAGACATATCGTGGTGGATCTTGCCTTCTTGTTAGTCGTTGATACCAGATTCACCTTCAGATAACGTCTACCATCCTTTCTTCGCTGGATTCCCACTTGATCCACCTGCACAAGGTTTATTGCATATTCCCTAGGTGCAATTCGGTGAGGATGGATCCGATTCTCCACGTGGTGGATCCTGCCTTCCCATACGTTATCCATGCCAGATCCATCGTCAGCTCCTACAGGACGCCACTTTATCTTGGTCAATCCACTTCGAATAGCGTGGATCCATGCCGTGCAATCCCCGGTCCACTTGGTGTTGTCACTAATCTGGGATAGTGACTCCTTCTCAGATCCACTCTCTTATTTCTGAGAAAGCACTTCGCCCCAGTTCTTTCTGTTTTCACCTTAGGCTCCTCATCAAGCAGATCACGATTCGCATCGCGATCCGCGGTGCCTCCAGAGGAGGCATGGGGAGGAGGCTATGTTTTCTCTTCACGAAGGTATTCATCTTCGTTTCTATCGGCAGAGCTCCTCCCAGGGCTCTGTCGATCTGCTGATCCTGCTTCATTCAGTCTTTGGCGACCCAGATTACGACGACGCACCCATCCTTGGTTTCAACTTGATTGGCACTTCCTCTTCTTCTTGGGAATCACGGTGAAATTCCGAGTCACTAGAATATTTGGGCACACGCACCATTGTGGTGGGGTGGTTCTCGCAAAAAATTGCGATCCAATCTCACACACCGTGCCCCGGACTACCGACTGACGGAGGGGGTACTTTGATAACGGTGGTGTTACTGAGGGCTCACCTTGTGTAGGGCTAGTTACACTCCTCTGGTGGACTTGAAGGGACGCTTGGCTTGGGTTGTTTCCGTCTTGGCGGGACGCAGGATGATTGGGGGTGGTGTGGCGTGGAAACCCTTCAGGCTATGCGCCAGGTAGGGTGTCGACCTTGATCGACGTGGGGTGTTGTTATTCCTTTACGGGGGCTTGTTCCTTTCCTTGCTAGACTTGACCGCTTCCTATAGCGAGGGCGTTGAGGGCAAGAGTGAAGACGATCGACCGACCAAGCTGCAAACTCCGGTGACTGACACGCGTACTTGGTTGACTTAACTTGATTACTGTATGGGCCAATATACCTCCGCTACAGTTTCGAAGTCTGATACCGAAGGCACTTGTTGCTGATGAGGCAAATTCCACTATGTTAATACTTTAAGTCTTTGCGCTCCACTACCTTGCGTATCCTATAATCATCAAACTGGTCGACAGGGAACAAATCAGTCAATCTACTGAGTAGATCGCGTATCGAAATGACTTTACATTACCTTACCGATCTTGTTGATTGCGTATGCGCTCGCTGATGCGCCGTCGTCACTGGCGGCCTTCCAACACCCGATCGGGTCGTAGCCCATCAATCCGCTTCCAACTTAACCCACGGACGCTTCACCACAACTTTTCTTCTTGCTTCGACTCTTCTTCAGCCGTCTCCATTCTGGCGATAGCAGCTAAAAGCTTTCCCACCTGCTTTCCTGGTTCAGTCGCACCCATTTCCACTGACGCTACCTTATCGTGCGTCATGGCCTCGGGTACTGAGCCTTCCACATGTGGTTGGTAACGAGTTGCCGCCGTCGTCTCTTGGTGCATCGACACTTCGTCTCCATTGTGTTGCTCTCGCGAGTCTCCGCGTCTTTTGACTTCCTGCGTACAGCTCTCCTCATTATTTCACGGTAGTCACTGTTGATGGACGCTCATCCATTGACGAATGCACTGATCTTGCTGAAACATGCCTCTGTCTGACCACCATGTAGCGAGCTCTTACCCGGTTGCCGAGTGCATTATTTCTCATGATGTAAGAAGGCTTCACATTTATAATCAAGATATCTGCTGTGCAAAATGCATGTTTATGGATACTGTGGTTCGCAACCTGCTCATCGCTAAGCTGTTTATTACTTCGGAGTAGTTAAGAATACAAGTACGAAAGCACGGGAGGCTGCTTCGAGCAATATATAGCAACCTCACTTTTTCCAGTTCGCTCTGTTGGATGTTTCAAGCATATGCTGCTCTATCCTTAATTCTGAATCATGTGTCCTATTATGGAGGTATTCAAAACGAGGTTCGTACTCGATTCGATCCGAGCACTAGAGCACCTATGTCTAATATGCAATATATATATGAGACTACGTCAAACAAAATGAGTTATCGAGATAATCGAGCTTACAGTTGGCCAATTGATTTTCGCACTTAACCGAAACCGTGACATTTATTGTAAACTTCCATCGAAAAAACTGTAAATGTACCCTTATTCAATCGCTTTTAACAAGGGCTTTTAAATAGCACTTAAATCTTTAAAATTGAAAAACATTGAGCTCACAACACTCCTAAATGTATCGTCAGTTCGAGGGCCCATAGATGGAGATAATATTTTTGAGCGACCACAACTTCTTCAGTTTTAAGCATTCTGTAGCTTATAAGGGCTCAAGAGATAGAGGATGAAATAGATCATCGGGGATTGGCCAAAAGTGGCTCATTTTGGGGGTGCAGCGATAGCCGCCCAAAAGCTACCCAGGAGGAACTAAAGCATCATGTCGTCTGGCTTCGGATTCAAGGGCCGTGAAGGCCGGTGCTACCGGTTCTGGAAGGATGTGGAGCAGTGCAGCGTACGTATTTGAGTCTGGTGCGTGTGGTGGTGTATGTATTCGTGTTGCTAATTGAGGTCTTCTCGCTGTGGTATTGCTGTAATTATTCCGTTCCTGCGAGCAGAAGGACACAGAGTACTCTGGCCAGTGCGGCAAGCAGGTTGAAGACTATCTTGAGTGCCTGCACCACAGGAAGGAGGTGCGGCTGGAGTTGCGATGGAGTACTCTTGTCTGCTTGCTTTTCTGGCCACTCACTGTCCAACGCCTTGTGTGTACAGCTGACGCGCATGAACGTGGTGATCACTCAGAAGGAGAAGGAGGAGGCTGCTGCTCGCAATGGTGGCGAACACGGACATGGTGGTGGACATTGAGTAAAGAACTCGCTACTCGGGGTCTAAAATGCCGCTAACAGGAATCGAGATCGCCTAGTAGACGACGACTTTTTACCTCGTCAATGAAAAGAGTGAAAAGCAGGAGGCTGTAGCGCTGCAGTGTCTCGTCTTTAAATACAGAGATACCCTATGGAATCGTATAGCTATCCTATCTACCTGCGTTGGGGTGCCGTCGTAACGTGGGACTGGCAGAAGGCGGGCTCAGGGATCAACTTTGACTAATGACCGTCGACCTGCCCGTCGGTCAGCTACGTCAAATCGATGTCCCATGCGTGTTTCTTATCTCACTCTCGACTCGCCCCATCGGTTAGGTGTCGACTTGATACTTAGCAAATTACTATTACATGTATCCGGATAGCAAGTTATTTACTTCAAAGCAGGAAAATTAAAGTACTACTTCAAGTACTGCACAGTAGTATTTGGGTTAACGACTCAAAGGGGCGATCTCTGCGAAACGACCGACCTTCCTGCAATCGGCAATACTCTCAGACAGCAAGCAAGCTGCCCTTGGCTAGCACAGAGGGAGCTGCTCAGTTTTCTTTTTCAATCTGGCCTCGAGCAAAAGATCTGCCAAGTGCCGCAGCGCTCCCGCTCTGCGATCTTAACGAGCCGTTACCATGCACCGCTTCGAGGAGATCAAGTGCATCGGTCGCGGCAGCTACGGCTCGGCGCACTTGGTGCGATCTCGACAACCCGACTGTCTACACGAACGCTTCGTGGTCAAAAAGATCCCCATGGAGCTGCTCTCGGCCAAGGAAAAAGACCAGTCTTTCCGTGAGGTGGAGCTGCTGGCCAAACTCAAACACCCGAACGTGGTCGAGTACATGGAGAACTTCGTGGTGGACAACGTGCTGCATATTGTAATGGCCTATTGTGACGGTGGAGATCTGGCTGGCAAGGTGAAGCACCAGCAAAAGATCCGAGAACAAATTTATGCCGGACCAGACGACGACATCTCCGACCCGAGCGGCCATTTCCCTATCAGCCAAGTGCTGGACTGGTTCGTGCAGATGGCGATGGCCATCAAATATCTGCACGGCCAACGTGTGTTGCATCGAGACTTAAAGACTAGCAACGTGTTCCTCACGACAGAAAATGTGGTCAAACTCGGAGATTTCGGCATTGCCAAGACGCTCGACTCCACTCTAGATCAAGCCAAAACTGTCGTTGGAACACCATATTATATGAGTCCCGAGGTCTGCGAGAGCAAGCCGTACTCGTACGCGAGCGACGTGTGGTCACTAGGCTGTGTTCTGTACGAGATGCTGGCACTACGCCACGCCTTCGACGCCCCTAACATACTGACGCTCATTCTCAAGATCGTACAGCAAGACTTCGCTCCTGTACCTCCACATTACGACGCGGAAGTATCCGATTTGTTGCGTAAGTTGCTGGACAAAGATCCAGAACGGAGGCCCAGTATGGAAGAGATCTTTGCTATGCCATACATCCGTCGTCACATGCAGGGTCTCGTCGCTTCCGGTGGCTCCTTAAAAGTTAAAGTGATAAACCCCGTGGCTCGAAGGCCGCAACACGGTTCGGCTTCAGGGGTGGGTAGACGTCGGTTACACCCAAAGAATCTCTCTGCACGTCGCTCCTCAGGGGAGAAAAGGAGATTGCGTCTGGCAACTCAAGCAGCTGTAGCTCCGATGCAGTGGATGCCGATTAAATATTTTGGGGACGAAGCTGACGATTCAGACGCCCGCAACGAGCTGGAGCTACTGGATTCAAGTATTGTAGAGGAACCGCAGTTAAGTTTCCGTCGACCGGAACGAAGCACTACACCTGAACCACTGGTGTTTGCGACAGAAGGAAAACCTCATCTGAACACTTTGGGAAATGATGAGGAAGATGAGGTAGACGAGCAGCTTTCTGGCTCCGTGCCGTCACCGATACGTCCGCATCCTCGACGAGCAAGAGATGGACAATCGGTCGCTTGGGGGCTGGAGGTATCTGCTGGTAGAGCTCAGGTGAATGGAACCTGCTCCGCTATAAATGAAGACGATGACGATGACGATTCGCGCTTTCATGCGGAAGCGGAGGAGCTGATGAATCCAAACTTTCAGAGTGAGTACAGCGAGGAGTGTATCGACAGCTTGCAGATCTATTATGGCTCCAAGGAAACCAAGAATGGCTCTAATATCCGAGTAGCACGGCAACTTGCCAGAGGAGTCGAGCTGTCCAAGACGCCAACAAATGCAGAAGACCATTGGTCGAATTCGACGCCACGAGTACAAGACGTGCAAGATAACGGAGACGTTTTGGAACTATCGACTTTGTCACTAGATGACGATGGTTCGGAAGGCACACGAGCACCGTCACTCAGTGAAAGCTCCATGCTGCGTGAACTGGAGCTAGATGCAGATAGCGATGGCGGTGGTGCCTCTGCTGATACCTCATCGAGTGAATACGAAGCCGAAGAGAATTTTTACAGTGACGACTCATCGGACTTCTTTGATCAGAGCGGAACGCAGTACAGTGACGACTTCGAAGACCCCGACGCTGAAGTTATTGAGTATGCAGACGAAGAGTTCGTGAGTGAAGGCGAGGAACGGAGAAATGGACGAGAAGGAGAGGAATCCACTAACGACTCGCAGACATTCACTCCGTACAGACCGGCAGGAGACGGCGGCAGTCCCTTTGCTCGAGTACCGAAGCTTGAAGGTCCAACCGAGGTAAAATGGGTCATGAGGAATTTAGCACAGAGTCTCATGCTGACTCGAGACGATCTACACCCGTAACGCACAAAGTGTCAACGTGTGGCAAACAAGGATTGGAATCATTCATTCCTTTGGCTTGCTGTATAACATGTAAGAAACCCCGTTGTATTTTCCTTCAGATCCCCGATACGCCACAGCAGGTTCAGTCTAAGCACTTTGCGAGGTCAAACTTTCGTTAGGAGACGCTCGAAATGCTGAAATACCGCCCTCGCCGCCTTGAATTTCGAGAATCTCGCCCTTCGGCAAAAAGTACACTTTTCCCTTGGACATATTTCGACCGTTGGCACTGCCTAAAGGTTCTACAGTCGACCCGCTGCCCGAAATGACGAGCACAAGGGAGTCTCCTTTTCGTGCTGGTAGCGCATATCGCTGGCGTGGCATCAAGTCGACGGCTTCGACCTCAAACTCTGGCACAGGAGAGCTGTACAACCGTGTAACACCGTCACTCTGAACGTCGCCCTTGTACACGCTCGGTTTGCCTGTGTGGTAGGTCAGCATCGAGTGCAGCGTCTCCTTGTCAATAAACTTAGGGGTAAGGCCAGCACGCACGACATTGTCGGAGCATGCCATACACTCCATGCAGTCACCAAACAGATACGCGTGAGGCTCATTGGCCCCCAAGAACATCGCCTCGCCGGGTTCCAGTGTGATGTAGTTAAGCAGGAACGGACAGAAACAGCCAATGTCACCCGGATACTCGTCGTCCAGACGGAGCACAAGCTTCTCCAGCGCATTCAAACTTGTTGAGCCCTCGAGACGAGCACGAAGTGTACGCAACTGTGAAGCGACATTCTCCGATTCAGCGTAGACAAAGCAGCGGAAAAAATTGCGCAGAGCTGTTTCATTCTGTTGCACCGCCAATCGCTGAGCAACTGCAAAAAAAAGTCAGTTTTGGAACTTGATAAGTGCATCTCATTTTGCAATTACGAACCCTCAGTATCAACAAGTGCACGAAGCTCAGGAACCGCCTCCAGGTGGGCGACAATTTCGTTTATCTCACGAAATTGGCATCTGTGATAATGGGCAAAACACACTGTTAATGCTTCATTTGCAGCCAAGTTAATGCAATGCAGCTTTACATACAGCGCCTCGAAGCGAGTTAATGCAATCGTCATCTCTGGCTTGTGGTTCGCGTCCTTGTAAATCTGTGGGAATTTTGCGTGTAGCTCGCGAGCCAGCTTGATGTCCGGGTGGGCCTGGATGGACAGCGCCTTGCGCACAGACAGCACTTTGAACAAATATGGCAGGTCTCCCGTGTCGTTGGTATGAAGCATACGGATCCAGTCCCTTAAAAGCGGTGCATCATCGCTATCTTCACGTAGCACTATGGACGGACCATTGGGGTGGGTTCCCATCCTGTAGGTGATGCAGCACAAAGTCAAAAATCTCCCAAGCCATGTCAAAACGTATCCATTTACCAGAGCTCCGCATATGAAGTGGCAGCATCGGCCTTAAATGAATCATCTGCAGCCTCCTGCATTCAGCAAATGACAGCAATTCAGTCGGACAGCTGACAACGAAGGCGTAACATTCCTCGATGAAGTTGTGGCACACGTACCTTGAGCTGCGCGACGGAGCTCTCCAGCCCAGATTTGCCCCACGCGTAGGTCTGCGCGACGCACTGAAGCTCTTGCATTGTTACGAAGATTCGCAGATGATTCAAGCACGATGTAAATGTCGTTATGGCAAGCGATACAGAGGACACGCGCCGCAAGCGTCCTGCGCAACTGCCCAATAACGGACTCCCTCAAGAAAAAAAAACGTATTAAGCATGCGAATCTAATGAGCTTCTTCATTATTGATAATATAGCCAGATATTGAGAAGGCGTTTTAACATTTACGGGTATAACCAATGAGAGTCTGTAAGGTCTGCTTAGTTTAAGTGTTCTATATACTACAAAAATACCCAGTTTGTTTTTCGCAGTCAGACCGTGGCGATGGCGCAGCTGTGTATGGTGTGCGAGACGACCGAGTCCAAGTACAAATGCCCGACGTGTAGAGCTCCATACTGCAGCCTGGCTTGCTGCAAGAAGCACAAGGAGACGCCGTGTGAGCCAGCGTCGGTGCTTGAGAAGTCGCAGGAGTCTTTGCAATCAACGCCAACGCCGGCCAATGCAAAGGACGTGGACGAGGAGGGCGAGAACAATACAGAAACACTCATGGAGGAGCAGATGGATGCACTTAGAATGTCTAATGGCGTAAAAAATATGCTTGCCAATCCAGCCATCACGCAGGCGCTGACACAGGTTTGATCAGCTCCAGTGCAAATACAGGCAGGGAGGGGCCACTGGTTGCAAATGGCTAAAACTGTTTTGTGGCTAAACAGATTGACAGCAGTCAGGACAAGATGAAGATGCTGGAGAAGGCGCTTCTGGATGCTACATTCGCCACATTCATGTACCAAACGTTAGACGAGGTCGTGCTTGCACAATAAACCTGGATACTTCACTTTCTTGAAACTTTAGAACACGCTACGGCATAATTCCCGGGTGCAGATGTTGATGATGCAGTTACTACTATTAACGAAGTATCCTCATAGCTCTATGATACCCAACTGCTATGCATTTAGACGTGGAGCCCCAGCTTCGACGCCGGCGGCTCGAATCATATTTCGATCATACATGTACCCAACGAGTTGGAACTGTACATGTAGAGTTTGAACAAAAACAAATACCGTCGCCTTATTACGTATACTAGCCGAGCGCCGCCGCTACGCGGCGGTAGTTTTGGTTACGTCCCACTTGGTAAGGTCTTTATCGTCCCCGCTTCGCTTCGACGAGCCTATTTTACCGAAATAATAAATAAGCCTAAACGGATTCTTCATTTTCATTACATGTAGTCGGATCACAATTTGGACTACCAAGCACGTTGTTTAACAGTTTCTACAATTAAACTTAGAGAAAGTCGTTTGTCATAAGTAATTTGCAGCCATGTTGAAAAACCATATTTATTAAAACTGACTACAGAATACGAGCGTCCACCATGTTGTTTGCAACGCTATTACGAAACATTGTTTTATTCTGGTCAAATGTGATGATAAGCAGCTACGACTTAATTAAGTAATTTACTAAATATAAATGTATTCTTCTTTTACTACACTAGCCGAGTGCCGCCGCTACGCGGCAGGAAATAATGAATGTCGTTCCTTGTGTTTTGCCTCCGTTCCGCTCGCTACGGCTCGCTTCACTACTCGCATGGTAGGCTGGCAGATTGTGGCTCAGGCGGGCCCATAGGCCCGCAGGGTTGCAGAAAGTGCCGCCTCGCTGCGCTCGGCAGCTTTTAGGCCAATCGGGGCCACCTTCGCTGCGCTCGGCAGCCAGTAGAAATATTAGAATTATTTGATCCAATAATTTGTCCGGAAAAGCGTGACAGGCACGACAATTTAGTGTGACGACAGACAGGTTGCTGCAGGTGATGTTTAAGATGTTTAAGATATAATCAAACTTTACTAGCGCTCTGGGCGCCCGCTCCGCGGACGCTAGGGCATGGTTGGTTGGTTTAGAGAGGGTTGACCACCTCCGCTGCGCTGCAATGGCCTTAGAGTTTCTACTTAGAGCGAAACTACATATAACATATGTATACTGTGATCTACTTATGTTACGGTTCAAAACAACACTGCACCCAATATCCTTAGTGTTCACGTGTTATGGTAAACGTGACCAGGGCTTAGCGTGATCTGCAAGATGAGCACCATCTTACATGAAACGGGGTACAATCCATTGTGCCCCATGTTACATAAAGAGTGACCCGTCACTCTTGTGGACACCTGGTACACGGTACCAGGTGCTCTCGGAGCCAGTCAGTGCATGACTACTTAGCTCCACTATAGGTAACCTCTAGTTTGTATGAGACCCAAGCTTATCTTACTTATAAATACATCAGTCTTAAATATACTCTTCTAAGTAGCAAACCGTTCCCTTTGAGGGCAGGAACACGTGGACTAACGTTCACTCGGGTAGTTAATACCCTTAAGCACTTCCTCTGAGCGAGGTGCTGTGTGACCCCGTCACACTTGGTAGCACTCGTAGTCAATCCAACACCATCGCGGGTAGATTGAGCTACCTGAATCCTCTGTGCGCTCAACGTTGAGCCACGATGGACCGAAGCGAGCTTCCCCGCTTGAACGACTCACAGTACGAGTCTGTTCGGAAGTTGGGAGGCATCTTTGGACAAGATGTCCTTCGCAGCTTGGCGGCGGCGACGCCTGTCGAGCAACAAGAACGCGTGACCGCGTTTGAGACCTACGAGCGTGGTCTCATCGCTCACGTCCGCGGGAGCTTGGAGGCCACGATGGCCGCTCCCCAGGCAACCAGGCATAAGCCGGTATGGCTGAAGGTCCCCGCGTTTGAGGGGAAGGAAGGAGAGAACCTTCACTTCTGGGTCCGTGAGGTGGAGATCGCCATAAAGGCGGGTTTCATCTCGGACGAGCCAGCTCGGGTGGCGTTTGCCCTGTCCAACCTTGGTGGACGTGCCAAACACTGGGCATACACCAGGGAAACGACATCTCCTGGATGCTTTGCATCCTGGACTCAGCTGTGTGAACAGCTTCGAGCCACGTTCCTACCGGCGAACAACGAGTTCCGCCAGCGCTCACGCTTTCTCGCGTGAATGCAAAGTAAACGTGAGCTGCAGCAGTACGCGCAAGAAATGCGCACGTTGGTGGCATCTCTGGCAGGGAATCCTCTGCCTGAAGACGTTAAGACAACAGTCTTCATGGACGGCCTGAGGGTCGGTCCTGCTCGCATCCAGCTATTCCGGGTGCAAGCGACAACTATGGAGGAGGCGATTTAAATCGCCCTCCAAGAAGAGTACAACCACAAGCAGGCCGGGACTCCTCGGAAAGGGGAACATCGCCATGATGAGGATGGCGTTCCTCGGAAGGCGGAGCATCGCAGCAATGACGCTGTTGCTCCTGCTGTCACGCAGCCCGTTGATACCGGTGCGTACAGCGAGCCCGATCCCATGGACTTAAGCTCAGCCGAGAGCTTGGACCGCTGCTATGGATGCGGCGGACATGGACACTACCAGCGTGTGTGTCCCTCGCCAGTCCTCGGGAAGAGGACAGCCCGTGGACCCCAAGTCCGGTGGCGCAGGCCACGGCCAGGTGGACGAAGACTCCCCGGCCACCAGTAGAGGCGGTATACCCTACTGAAGAGCGCTAAGTCTTCGTGATGGGTGTGCAGGTTGTGCACACCACGGGACTTAACCCAGAGAGACGTGATTATCTCAAACCGGTGAAGGGCAGTGATGGGCTGCTGGTAGTACACTCAGTGCACGGGGGTACGGTACCCCTTGAACGTTTGATGAGTTCTGGGGCGTTGATACGCCGCCGGAACGTCGCTTGGCATAGCGACACCCGACTGCACTCTATGTCAGAGTGGCGGTCGTGGGCTGGTCCTTGGTGGACTAGCCTTTGGTACGGTGAAGGAAGTACCAATGGTCCTCAACAGACCTGAACGTTTCGGCTCGATGAACTCGCGCACCGCGGTGTCGCTCGCAGTTCTCGCCATGAACAACATGGCTGTGTCGAACATAAGGCACAGCCCGGACTTTAGTGTGGCAAGGCTGAGAAGGGCCTACCAGTCCAGGTCTATGACGGAGCATTGGTGAGTCATGTTCCCACCTCCGTCATGACTGGGGGCGTCTGATACAGACCGCCAGGACGCAGAAGCGTCACGGAGCTGTCAACGCGCCGACAGCTCTGCGTACAGCAAGACCATGCTCCGCTGCGGCAATGCTACGGGCGTGGGTCTTTTGTCCGGCGTGTGGACCTATTACACCAGCAGCGTCCAACACCGAAGGTCGTCGCACCGTACGGGCTTCGACAGTGGTTATACCTTTAAGCGCTAACCAGGTGGGTAACTTAGGATCACACGGTCGCCCAGACCTTAACTGAAGAGGAAGGCGCTGAATGCGCTTCCTGTGTGGATAACACAGTACCACACACAGTCGCCCAGACTATAACTGAAGAGGAAGGCATGACCATGCTTCCTGTGTGGGTAACACAGTGCCGCACGAGGTCTCGAGTGCCTCTGATGTCGTCATCGAGACATCACGACGTGGGTTACAAAGTGCCACGTCACGTTAATCGCCGCAAGTCGGGTCTGAACCTTGTTCAGGCCGACGTCGCTTCAAGCGACTCGGCGTTCAGGACCCGGACTCCTCTGACTCGGTCGGTGGACACCAACTCAGTCCGGTGTGTGTGCAGGTCTGCCACTCCAGCTGATCCCAACACCGAAGGTCATCGCGCCGTATGAGCTTTGACAGTGGTGGTGCCGAAGGGCATTCACCAGGTGGGTAACATAGGTCCACACGGCGGATAACAAGTTCCGCAAGCAGCGAAGCTGCTTAAGGAGACCGACATTCGGTGCTCCGAGCGTGGGTAACATAGGTCCACGCAAGGTCACTAGACTATAACTGATAAGGAAGTCGCTGTATGCGCTTCCGGTGTGGGTAACATAGTTCCACACCCAAGGTGGGTAACATAGTTCCGCACACAGAGCCATTGGCTCGAGGCGCGAGGCTGTCTTGGCCTCGCCAGACGTGAGCAACTCGCTCGACGTCAAGTCGCGCAGACTCAAACTGCTGACGCGAAGGCTGGGTGCCTTCGGGCGACACAGCCGACGCGGTCGTCCATACCGACGCAGTGCACAGGGCGGAGAGCCGTCGCACCTGCCAGTGGCTATCAGAAGCCACGAGAGACTCAGTAGTCTCGAGGTTAAGTGGGGGAGAGGCTCGGAAATACCTTTCCTCCCTGACTTTCCACGAGGCAGGTAGCCGTCGTGCTGTCAGTGGTTATCACAAGCCACGAGAGACTCAATGGTCTCAAGTGTAAGTGGGGGAGAGGTTCGGAAATACCTTTCCTCCCTGGTCTTGAGGTAAGACCAAATTCCTTACGGAACCATGCGTCGATGTTGTGGTGAAGTGCTTTTTCAGAAATAAAAGAATGGGCCTGACGCGGGGTCACTATCCCGAATCAGTGACAATTTCAAGTGATAAGAGAAGTTTTGGGTTGGCTGGCACGGATGCAAGTTGCCTGTGGTGGATTAGCCATGGCGAGCAGCACCCCGTATGGAATGACGATGGATCTGGTATGAGCGACGTACGAGAAGGCAAGATCCACCTAGACTTACCTCGGATCCACCCTTACCTGGATTCACTAAGATGGATATGGGATATACTATACAAGAGTGGATCGAGTGTGGATCGTATGAAGGAAGGATGGTCGGTGCCCTCTGAAGGTGGATCTAGTAGCCACGGCTAATGAAGAGTCAAGATCCACCGCGAGGTACCCCGGATCCCATACTTCCGAGTTCGGATCCAAGGAGGGAGGATCCCGCCTGGAGGGACCTGGATCCAGGGTATAGGGATGATGGATACAGTAGATCTCGAACTTTCGTGGGACAATGGAGATCACAGACGGTTGCGAGATGATGTTGGATGATGGGAGAGCTCAGATCGACGACGAGTGCAAACTTACAGTGAAGTGGATCCAAGCGACCTGGATCCGGATGAGTGTACCCATAATAGGGTGACCATGATGATTACGTCATGGATCCGGTGGATCTGAAGATAATACAGCTGGGATGATGGGTCAAGGGAAGAAGGGACATGCAGCCGAGCCTGGTAAGGGATTTAGCAGATGAAAGACATAGAAGGTAGAAATCCAGGCAGGTATAGGCTTAAATATCAATACAGACTCCAATTTGCACAGTGACACGCAAGTGCCTTCCTGCCCTCAAGAACCGGAACTACATTGGCCGTACGAGCTCCGAGAAGGTTGGGAATTGCGAATCTAGTGTTGGTAGTGATAACTGGATAATACATTGGCCAGATCCTACAACCTAGTGAGCTTTTCCTTTACTTGTGCAGATCCGACAGGTTAACCGAATTTACTACTTGGTCGGTCACACCCTAGGGGCTCTCAACTTTCAAGATCCCGTCACAGGAGGCGGCAAGTACGACGCAAAGGAACTACAAAGGCAAGGGAACACACCCGCAAGGCAACCCTACAGCCAGATCCACGATCTAGGCCCCGGATCCATAAGCTCGAATATTCGCTTAGGATACGGAACCATCCACGGACGCAGAGTGAAGATTTTCCACTGCTGCTCCACCCCATTCCCACGTCTCGCCAAGACGCTCAAGCTTCACCACTTGAACTCTTCGGAGGTTACCGAGAGAGCAAGATCCCGCCCTACCGACGGGTACACAAGGTGAGGAAAGTTCAGCAGAACACGGATCATCGGGGGACCCCCTCCGTTAGTCGGTGTCTGGGTGCAGTTGGTAAGCTGGATCCGGCAATCTCGCAGATTTTGCTGATCCCGCTACACCACAATGGTGCGCGTGCCCGGAACTTTTGGTGACTCGGGATTTCACCGTGAGTCCCAAGAAGATGCTCAAGTGAAGATTGAGCCAGG
>NW_003303644.1:157820-160736 GCF_000142945.1 Phytophthora infestans T30-4
CAGACGGCCGCAGGCTCTTCCGACACTTCCGCGGGCACCCTGCAACGGCACTTCGAAGCTGCGATGAGTCGTTTCCTGGCTGAACAGGGTATGAGAGCGCCCGTGCCACAAGTGCAAGTGCTCCACGAACATGGAGCACGAGACGTGGAAATGGAGTCAGTGGAGGCAGACAACTTCCATGATGAGTTCGACCCAGATGATCTGGATGGCCCATCCACTTCGTCAGCAGTGGTAGCAACAGTCGCAGCCGGGGCAGGTGGGTCGTCCATGATCCAGAGGGTACGGATCTCAGCCATATCGGATCTGAAGGAGTTCACGGGCAAGGATCAAGATGAGGACCGAGCGAGAACATGGATCAGCAAAGTCAAGTCGGCCCTCATGAGAGATCAAGCGTCCGATGCTGAGAAGTGTCTGACTTTTGCGGATCTGCTAGCGGGACCAGCCAGAAATTGGTATCGGCAGCTGGGCAGATCCACCAGGAACAAGTGGCCAGATTTGCTGCGCAGCTTCCAGACCCAGTACTGTGGATTGGGAGTGTCGGTGGCACGACAATACTACCATGCCCGCCGCAGATCGGATGAATCCCCGCTAGAATACCTACATCGACTAAATGTGGCCGGTCTACGGGCCAAGTTGAAGATCAAAGACGGGGGATCCAAGGTACTACGGGAACATGTGGATCATTTCATCGAGACGTTGGGAGATGTGGATCTGGCCGACAGGCTGACCCTGTTACGTCTTCCAGACGCAGATGAGCTCGAAGAAGTGCTGCGGGCTGTGGATCGCGCGAAACACCGCCAGAAGAAGGCGGCGGTCGGATCCGGCAAGTATCGCCAAAAGGCTCCTACGCCCACGGCCCCAGCTCGACGTGTCCACCAAGTCACGGCGCCTGACTCAGGAACTGAGTCAGGATCCGACGGTTCGGACTCCGACCCTGAAGATTACCGTCAAGTCTGTCTCACTGCGTCCAACGATCGAACGGCGAAGACCGGAGACAACTCTCGACCGAGGGATACTGTACCCGGGGACCGTGGGATGTACAGATCCCGAGATCTCATGGACGGGACAGTTCAAGTCAGGTGTTCGCAGTGCGGATCTCGGAAGCACACTGAATCTGGATGCTGGAAACATCTGGTCTGTGAGAAGTGTGGCAAGAAAGGTCATCCCGGAGATCATTGCTTCTACGTGTGTCGCGGGTGTGGCGAGATTCATGACGTCGGCAAGTGTCCGATGGAAGAATTCTACAACCAGATCCGCCAATGGTTTGATCCAGCCAAGCACAGAGGGATGTTGCCAGAAGTGGCCGAGAAGATGCTAAACTAGGACGCTCGCCGGGTTTGAATCCGGTACGAGCCGAGCGTTCTAGGTATTGCATTTATGCATTTGTGAACAAGACATCGCTAGATCCAGGTAGCAGGACCCTAGATCCAGTCGATAATACACGTGATCTACATGAAGTGTCAGTTGCCAAGGTCTCTAGTTTGCGCCAAGTGGATGAGTTTTCCAGATCCGAAGTCTCTTCAACCCTGGATCTACACAGAGGAGAGGCACGTGGTTATTGGGAGAAACGCCAACATGGTCGATGGTTTGAGCCTACCAAGGGTGAAGTCACTGCAGATCCACCTAAGGTCTGTCTGGTCACTGGATCCTATGGATCTGAGGATGTTGGATCCATGGATCTGCTAACAGGAGAGTCCCGTGGGTACTGGAAGTACCATGCCCCGGGAAAGTGGTTCAGACAAGCCAAGGTAGGGGGCAAGATCAACAATGAAAAAGCAATCCTACTCCTAGATAGTGGTGCCGAGGTGTCTATACTGGATACCGCCTTTGCTCATAAGGTTGGGTGCCAAGTGGATGGGAGTCGGATCCAAGATTGTGTTGGGATTGGTGAAGGCGTGTACCGTACGAACGGGAGAACGCGGATCAAGATCACGCTGGCAGGTTGTTTGGTGTATTGGTTTGACATTTGGGACGGGGATCTCGCTGGTCAAGACGCCATCCTTGGGATGGATTTCATGGTGCCGGCCGGAGTGAGGTTGGATCTGGCGGATGGGACACTTTGTTTCCCTGACGAGATGCGGATCCAGCTCAGCGGACGGCGGCCGTTGTATGGAGCGAAGATGAGGATCATAAGGGCGGATAAGACCACCTGGATCGAGCCCGGCGAAACTTGGGAGCTGCCAGACCGGTTAAAGTGGGCGGAACATGAAAGACTGTGAGTCACCCGGGGCGAGAAATGGGTACCTACCGTAATCCAAGCTCTTTGCGAACGAATGGGCGTTGAGCACTACGCTAATGCAAGAACATGGAGGCAAGTTACACCCCGTACGGGTCCTCGGTCGAGTGCTCAAGGAGTCCGAAGTAAACTACCATCCTGCCGAGAAGGAAGTTTTGGCGTTACTTCTGCTGTTGAAGATCTGTTACGTCCAGCTGGCAGGAAAGACGCTACATGTCTATACACGATTCTCGACGTTAGAGTGGGTGCACAAGTCGAAGTCTCTCTTCGGACGCGCGGTCCAGCTCGCCGTACTGCTTTCGCAGTGGCATTTGAAGGTGCAGCGCGTGAAGGAGAAAGATGTCGCCTTCGCGCAGCTACTGCACTCAAGCATCACGAGCTTCGTCGACCTGGAAGACTCGCTCGCGCCGGTGGCACCTCCAAACAAGAGTTCTCCGACTGTTTGAATAGACCCCGCGTTGTTGTACGCCAGGCTTCCCCGTCATTACAGTGGATTTGTCATGTCCTTTGACGGATCAGCCAAGACAGAGAAGGTACGGGTGGCTACGGGAGTTGTTCATGGGTGTTGTGGAGTCTTCCTGAGTGGAAGATAGTGCTTGCTGCATACGCTTACCTCTCGGCCACCACTGTGAATGAAGCAGAGTATACAGGTATGATAACCGGTGTCAGGCTGCTATTGC